>NC_079436.1:46086677-46094177 GCF_903798145.1 Danio aesculapii
CAAGCCAGCGGCACAGCTGCTTTTGGGTGTGGAGACACAGTTAGTGTTTGTGTGTTTTTCAGCTTGTCATCACACTCGCGAGTGTAAATGTGGACCACTGGGAGGAGGTTTGAGTTTGGGGAAGGGGTTTGTGTTGACCTGCGGCACTACTGTTCTCCAGCACCTGCTCTAAATGAAGTCTGCTATACTGCATTTAAACTCAGCTCATTTATTGGCTGCTCCACTTAGACTTCCAGTGTGTTTGGGTGGATTTAGCTCTGGAGCAACAACATCAATTAAATTGCAGTTCAGCCCAATAATAAAATGCTGTCATACCTTTTTTACTTTCATTCTGTGCCAAGTTTGTAAGACATTGAACAGTAAGGGAAAGTTTAACTGACTTTTTTCCACCCCCTCCCTTTCCTTCAACAAATAATGCAAGTAAGTTGTTACCATTGAATGTAAAAATGGCTCGACTAAATGCATAAATTCAACGATTTAACACTAGAACTACAGAAGCCGTCATTTTAACCATTTTTATTTAAAATAAACACACATTTATATATGTCTTTCAAAACAGCATAATCAGTGCCACGAAAAAGCCATCTCCCCTGCTTGTGAACATAAAAGTGAGGTGCAGACATTCGTAGGTGGCCTAGTAGCCTAACTATACGTTTATAGGCTGCATTACCATTTTTTTTAGACTTAATATAACCACAGACATTCAAAGCTTAAATTTAATATCTCATTAAAAACTTTAAATTTAAATATGACCTGCCAATATGACTTGTTGTCAATCCCAGTTGCAAGAGCAACAATTAATAACCTCTAGTTGATCATTTGGAAAAGTGGCAGAAGATAGATTTGTCTTGACGATTCGTCTGTTGAACTCCATCCTAATCATCCCAAATACTGCAGAAGACCTATTGGAACCATGAACCCAAGATTCTCACAGAAATCAGTCAAGTTTGGTGAAGGAAAAATCATGGTTTGGGGTTACATTCAGTATGAGGGCGTGCGAGAGATCTGCAGAGTGCACAGCAACATCAACAGCCTGAGGTGTCATGACATTTGTGCTGCCCATTACATTACAAACCACAGGAGAGGGCGAATTCTTCAGCAGGATAGCGCTCCTTCTCATACTTCAGCCTCCACATCAAAGTTCCTGAAAGCAAAGAAGGTCAAGGTGCTCCAGGATTGGTCAGCCCAGTCACCAGACATGAACATTATTGAGCGTATCTGTGGTAAGATAAAGGAGGAGGCATTGAAGATGAATCCAAAGAATCCTGATGAACTCTGGGAGTCCTGCAAGAGGCCTTGCTTTGGCATTCCATCTGACTTAATACGTTATTGGAGTCATTGCAGAGATGTATGGATGCAGTCCTCCAAGCTCATGGAAGTAATACACAATATTAATTTTTTTTTCCACTGCACCATCACTTTATATTCTACGGTACATTATTTCTGTCAAAGTCAGACCTTACTGTCCTAATAAAATAATTCAAAATCAAGACATGATTATATTTATTTTGGTGAAATACGCGTAATATAGAGGCCTTTGCCTTTCATATAAGCCCCTTCTGATATCAAATAATAGAAGTCAAGTTATTATTTGTTGTTCTTAAACATGGATAGGCAACTTTTGTCAGGTAGTGTACTGTAATTCTATAGCAATTCTATTCTGTAGTTATAGAATTCTGGAGCTCAAGTGTTAAATTACACACGGAAAGTAGACATGATGGAATTAGTAATTTCAGCTGTAAAAGCTTTAGGTGAATATAAAACTAATATTTTTATTTGTTACGGCACTGTCATGCACTCAACAAATAAATCATTAGTCTAACTTAATTTAATTATGAAACACATTTCCACATGCATTGCACTATTTCACCCTTTTTTTTAAGGCAAATAGAACCCAAGAGCAAAATTAATTTTGAACTTATATCAAATAATTTTCATTTGAATTACATTGTTTATTAAACTGGTCTGGAACAGTTTACTCTTGAGTCAATAAATCTTGGGAAACCAAAATTTTCTACTTTGCTTGTTGCAAAGCATCTGTCTAATATCTTTTGAGCTTGGCATCACATTTAATTTCACTGTTAGATAAAGAACAGCATTGTCTTACATCTTTAAAGGAAAATGCTTACAACAAGTTAAAGGTTGCAGTGGGTGATTGTCTTCAGAAACATTTTTTGTTGTGCTGGTTGAAACTCTCTTCACATTCCGATAGTATTGATTAAAGTAAATGATCTAAATGTATTTATATGTATTTTTATGTTCTGGGTAAGGCATAAGATTAAAAAAGAGAGAGAGAGAGAGATAAGTAAAAACATGCTGAATCAAAACTTTTTAAAATCCTGAGTCAATATTGGAGTTACTTATCACGCTGGAGGAAGGACGACACCATGGCTGAAGTATTTCTGTTTGACAGGTAATGTTCTGTTTTTAGCTTCACGCAAAGCTGATGTAGATGTTGTTGTTACAAATGGGTTAACGTTATATGCACAGAAGTTCAGCCACTGAAATCGTCCGGCGATAGATTGATGTGACTGTTTTTTGTTTCATAAGGGCCTTTTACAGCTGTAACACGGGGAGTGACAGAGCCAACTGAAGTTCGGATCCACTTGCAGGTTTATTCGAAGTCAGGCAAGCAATGGTCAACACAGGTGCAAACAGAGGTATAAAGACAGTCCAGAATCGTAGTCAAATGTATCAGGCGAGAGGTCAAAAGGCAGGCGGCAGACAGGGACAATAAGATAAACTAGGCTATGGTCAAAACACGGGAAAACAAGACAAAAAAGCATTGAATTGTCACTATACAGAAAACAAGACTCGGACAGGAAGTGAGTGTGTGTGCTGTTAAAGTAGTGTGTGTAACCAGTCCAGAAACTGCATCAGCTGTGGGAGTCTAATCAGTGGAGACTTGGAGCAGGTGTGTGTGTGTCTGTGTGTGGCATGACTGAATATGTAGTCCATAAGTTGTAGTCCATGTGAATGCGTGTGAGATCCAGCGATCTTGGGAGTATGATTGCTGGTGATCGTGACAACAGCATTAATAATGTAGATTTTTATTTTGTTTACCAACAAAACACAAGTAAATAGCACTATTCCGCCTAGCTTGCTTTACTGAGGTGAAGTTGGTTTTATTTTCACATCACATTGGTTCATTTTTGAACAATTGACAACCTTTTACACGCTCCCTATATTGTTTACTGCTACTTTGAATATTCGCTTTGAAATGACATGTGAGTATGGCTTAGTAATAAGTGTAATTCCTGCATGCGGCCGGCCAAGCACTAGTCGCTGAGTGAGGGTTCTGCTGTCATCTTTAAGGTGCACGTGCTTGTATTTCAGGAGATGTGGCTTTGTACGACAGGGGTGGGACTGTGTTTCAGAGATTTAAGCTAGCCAGTTAGCATTGTCGCAAATCAATTTAGGTAGGGCACGGTGGTGCAGTGAGAAGCACAATTGCCTCACAGCAAGAAGGTCACTAGTTCGAGCCCCGGCTAGGTCAGTTGGCAGTTTGTTTGGAGTTTGCATGTTCTCCCCGTGTTCGCATTGGTTTCCTCTGGGTGCTCCAGTTTCCCCCCACAAGTCCAAAGACGTGGTATAGGTGAATTGGGTATGCTAAATTGTCCATATTATATGTGTGTGAATGAGTGTGTATGGATGTTTCCCAGTGATAGGTTGCGGGGGAAGGGCATTTGCTGTGTAAAACATATGCTGGATAAGTTGACGGTTAATTCCGCTTTGGCGACCCCAGATTAATAAAGGGACTAAGGCAAAAAAGAAATTAATGAATAAATGAATATTATTTAGGTAGGCTGTTCCTTACTTTCTCAGAAATTTTCTGAATTTTATTAATCTGAATAAGACAACAATATGATTAAGGTGTTTACATGAGCTGCTTTCTGAATGTTCCTTTCATGACCCTGTTTTACATGTTATAGCACATAATTCAATTAACTTCATTGCGTCACCGTACTATCCAACTTTTCTCCAGAGTTTCATGTAATTTTGAGTGTTTCATTTTTAATTTGTGGACTTTAACTGCAGTTTGGCACTTTCACTTTCATTCAGGAAACATTTCATCATTGAACCCTGTGACAAACGAGATATTGGATGCGAGTATAAACTACTCGAAGAGTGTTGATTTAATGGGATTTATTACCGCATGCCCTATGGGGAAAAAAACCCTCAGCATTTCGCGATGCAGGTGTCTGTGGTCTTTCACTCACTTGGTAGGTGCAGAGAATAGTGTCAAAAAGCCATGTGTGTATAGACTATCCGGTCGCAAAATACTGTGAAAATCCTACACAACGGTAATAGTTTAATTAAGGTGTTTACATGTCTGTACTGCACTTCAATAATGAGACTAAAATCGGCATACACCACATGCCTTATTTCGATTTCTGTTTAGTTCAATTATGACCTTAATCAGAATAAATTAATACTAAATGGCTGTTTACATTGTAAACTCTTAATCAGAGTATTGTCTTTATCCTATTAAAATTGGATTTTTGGTGTCCATGTAAACGTACTCATTGTTTCCTTTTATTCAATCTACTGTTCTACATTTAATTTAATTTCTACCAAGTGGTAGATATTTTTGGGGATTTAGAAAGAATAGTCAGTCTAAAAATTTTAATTGTTCTCAGTCATGTAGTTACCACCCTCTATGACTGATCTTTGTTTCTCTGGGAAGAAGTTATTTTGAGGGATACAAACTGTTTCAGTTCCCACTGACCTCTATTAAATGGAGAACATTTGGGAACTGAAACAATGTGATCACATCCTTCTTTATATATATATATATATATATATATATATATATATATATATATATATATATATATATATATATATATATATATATATATATATATATATATATATATATATATATATATATATCTGCGTTCCCCAGGAGTATCATGAGATGAGAATGAGGTGATAATGAAGTCAATAACCACAAGATTAAAAATGTTCAGATCCTCCTTATATCCTATTACACTCTCTCACACACAGTGTTAGTTGTTTCAGTCATCAGTCAGATTGTGTTCGAAGTGTATTGATCTCTGTTGGCCGAGTATCATGTGTGTGTGTGTGTGTATGTGTGTGAATGCAGTGTAGTGGTGTTCAGTATCAAAGGCTCATCTCTAGTTTGAGGCCTCGGGGAGAACAACACACCGTTTGAAGTGGCAGAAGTATGTCTAGAGCTTTATCAAGAGCTCACTAAACACTCAGCACTGTCCAACACACGTCTGACTTCACTTTACAAGAATGTCAACAGTCCTGTGTTCACTGAGTAATTGCTAGTGCAACAGAATTGGCAAATAAAACATTAAATTAAAGGGCTAAATGCAGAACTCAGAAATTCTTGTTTTTAGTGACACTGGTGGCCGTTCAGTGAACTACAGTCAGCAATATTATTACTGGTTACAGAAAAGAGACAGAATATGTATGTTACAATGTATACTGTGAAAAAAAATCCATAAATGATCAGTTTCCTGCATTTATTTATGCTTTTGAATTGCATCAAGGGACCTTGAGCTTTCATCCAACAACTTTTACTGTGAAAAGTTAAAAAACTGAATTTTATGAACATTTTAATAGATTAAAGTGATATATAGTCTGAGTTGGTGTTGTATAATGTGGTACAAAAACCTCGTAATAAGCTGCCGGTACATTTTCTGTTACTCAACACAACAGAAATATTTCAAGGGGATTCAAAAACGTGACAGACGCCGCTGTGCTGTGACTATTGTTCAGTGAAGTTGTATTTTGTTTATTTTAACATCCTGATACTTCCATACTATATAGTATGCTAAATCAGTATGCAAGTCAAGTAGTATGTCTGAATTCATAGAATTCGAAAAAGACTATGGGAGCTGAGTAGTATGTCTGAATTCATAGAATTCGAAAAACAGTATGTGGGGCAGAGTAGTTTGTCCAAATTCATATAATTAAAAAAAACAGTATGCAAGCCGAGTAGTATGTCTGAATTCATAGAATAAAAAAAAACAGCATCTAAGTCGAGTAGTATGTCTAAATTTATAAAATTCAAAAAACAGCATGCAAGTCGAGTGGTATATCTGAATTCATAGAATTTGAAAAACAGTATGCAAGTCGAGGTGTATGTCTGAACTTATAGAATTCGAAAAACAGTATGCGGGCATAGTAGAATGTCTGAATTTCTAGAATTCGAAAAACAGTTTGCAAGTCGAGGTGTATGTCTAAATTTCTAGAATTTGAAAAACAGTATGCGGGCAGAGTAGTATGTCTGAATTCATAGAATTCGAAAAACAGTATGCAAGTTGAGTAGTATGTCCAAATTCATAGTATTCGAAAAACAGTATGCGAGCCGAGTAGTATTTTTGAATTAATAGAATTCAATAAACAGTATGCAAGTCGAGTAGTATGTCTGAATTCACAGAATTCGAAAAACCAAATGCAAGTTGAGTATTATGTCTGAATTCATAGAATAAAAAAAAACAGTATGCAAGTCGAGTAGTATGTCTGAATTTATGGAATTCAAAAAATATTATACAAGCCGAGTAGTATGTCTGAATTCATAGAATTAGAAAAAACCGTATGCAAGTCGAGTATGCAAGTCAAAACAGTATGCGAGAAGTACCGTGGATGACCACTACTGCTGGCAAGATTCTAAAGTGTGCATCCGATGAACACTATGCTATCCCATGATGCACCATGATGTGACGGATAGATCACATGATCATGACAAAATGGTGGATATAGTACATCCCAGTTCCATTCATACTGCTCACATTCATACTGTTAAATGTTTAATTAAATGTTTTCTTAAATTGCAGCATATTAAGCTCTCTCGGCCACCGTTAAAAACTGTTAATTAACAGAATTTGTATTACAGCTATACACATGGTGAAGTTCTTTTTCATTCAGACATTTACTCGTTTGTTAAACATTGGCATTTTGAGTGACAGTGTGTAAATATTTGTTGTTTGTTGTATATATTTTGGCTATTAAAACATATTTGCATCTCTTGTACTCTTGGAATGTTAACACTGCAATTAAACGTGGCCCAAATCAGATTTTTTGTCTAGATGTGACTACTTTTAATCGCATAACCTTTATTTTAGGGTTCAGTTCAATTCACATTAGTACCAACTAAACAAATCACTAATGGTTTGTTAAATATGTGCTGGTGTCTATGAAAATGCCAAATAGCAGTAATTTTAAACCCAATCTGGTTTATTCACATCATTTACACATGTTGTGCATAACTAGATAGTTTATGCTGTGTGTAATTGTTCTTTAGCACATGGGATCTGTTTAGGCTCATGATCAGTTTTCACTGCAAACAGTGTTGCCAGGGTTTGTGGTTTTCCCACACAACTGAGCTCTTTTTTAAATATAGTTCAATGTATGTACAATGGAAATGTACTTGGGGTGGGTGTGTGACTTTTTCACAACATGTCACATTCATAAAGTGATAATTCTTCACTTTTAACTCAACATAGTAGGAAAAACAAAAGG
>NC_079436.1:46099177-46201677 GCF_903798145.1 Danio aesculapii
TTTTAGTTTGATGTTTTTTGTTTTTTTTTTTACTGTTAATTCCGTTTGAGGGAAAAGAATAAGGAAATTATTAGTTAAAACTATGTCTTATAATTAACATTAAAACTGCTGCATGTGACGTGTATATTTTTAGCCAGTCAGGTGTGCAGTGAGGGAGGAGCAATATTTTATTATAGGCCCTATTGGAATTGTTCCATTTCTTCTTCTTCTTCTTCTTCTTCTCTAGAATGAATTGAATTTTTGAGAGTCTAAAGATGCTTGAAAACTCATGAAATACACACGCCAGAAGTGAAAAATTTTGTTTGTTGATGGTTTTGGAAGTGGGTGTGACAAAATGACTCGACAGCGCCACCTATATGCATTTGATGGACTGACCCCCGAGCTATGTTTCACGCACCTGTATGTGAATTGGCACACACATCAAACATGCCAATTCCTAGAAAAAAGTATCTTGGAGCAAAATCTCAAACCCAACAGGAAGTCAGATATTTTTAGCGCCCTCTATCGAAAAAGTGCAGGTTTTGCTATTTCCAGGCGTTGTATTTTAATTAACTCCTCCTAGGGATTTTTATCAAATCAATACTAAAATTGGGTATTGTTATCTAAAAGCCTTGGCAATGTTAAATCGCGAAGATGTAGAGTTTTCGTCGAAGGGCGTATCTGTGGCGGCCTCGCAAACTTTGTTTCGCCACTAAACAGGAAGTTGTTATAACTCAGGCAGGCTTTGTCTGATCTGCCTCAATCCACACGTTTGATAAGATTCCTGACCTGAACACGATTACATGCCAATATCCTGTTACAGTTATAGCGCCACCTGCTGGCAACAGGAAATGACATGTTTTACACTGTAACAAACTCCTCCTAGAAATTGTATCAGATTCAGCCCATGTTCTATTAGTTTAATCCAAAGGCCTTTGTCATGGTAAATTGTGGAGATCTAGAGTTTTCGTTGAAGGGCGTGTCTGTAGTGGACTGAGTAATTTCTGTGTATCTCCATGAAGAGGAAGTACTTATAACTCATTCACGGGTTCGATGAGATTTTTCTCCTGAAGACATGTACATGCAATATTGAGTCACAGTCATAGCACCACCTAGTGACAGAAGGAAGTTTGGCATAAATCTGTGATTTTTCTCAGGTTTTTTTATATACAGTTTAAGTCTGAATTATTTGCCCCTCTGAATTATTAGCCGCCCTGTTTAATTTTTTCCCCCATTTATGTATAACAGAGAGAAGATTTTTTTTCAACACATTTCTAAACATAATAGTTTTAATAACTCATTTCTAATAACTGATTAATTTTATGTTTGCCATGATGACAGTAAATAATATTTGACTAGATATTTTTCAAGACACTTCTATACAGCTTAAAGGGACATTTAAAGGCTTAACTATGTTAATTAGGTTAACTAGGCAGGTTAGGGTAATTAGGCAAGTAATCGTATAACGATGGTTTGTTCTGTAGACTATGGAAAAAATATATAGCTTAAAGGGGCTAATATTTTAGACCTTAAAATGATGTTTAAAAAATTAAAAACTGCTTTTATTCTAGCCGAAATAAAACAAACAAGACTTTCTCCAGAAGAAAAAATATTATCAGACATACTTTGGAAATTTCCTTGCTCTGTTAAACATAATTTGGGAAATATTTTCAAAAGAAAAAAAAATTAAAAGGGGGACTAACTTCAACTGTATATCAGCTTATGCGTCATCCTACGACCACCAGGCGACAGTGAGCCTGGGTGCGAAGTCCCTTTCATCGCTGCTTGCAGCTTTAATAATATCATTATTTTCCCTCATTTTCCGAGTGAACAGTATTTGCTGTTTTCTGCCTCTAAAGCAAGGCAGCTGAGTTAACTGTCAGATAAATTATATTTCCAAATAAAACAGTATAAAAGTTTGATGTCAGATTTTGTGATTATTTTAAACAAATTAATGATTGTGACCATAAAACCAGTCGGGGTAAATTTTTACAAATACGTCATCTAAAACCTTCCATTGATGAATGGTTTGTTGAGACCTTGTTGAGGGCAATATTTGGAGGACATACAACGGTTTGAAAATCTAGAATCTCAGAGTTCAACAAAATCTAAATATTGAGGAAATTAAATAAAGTTAATAAAGTTAAACAAATTTAAGTTTTTAGCCATGCAAAGTACATTTTTTGAAAGTTTTTGATACATTTACAGTAGGAAATGTACAAAATGTCCTCCGGGTGCTCCGGTTTCCCCCACAGTCCAAAGACATGTGGTGCAGGTGAATTGGGTAGGCTAAATTGTCAGTATTGTGTGAGTGAGTGTGTGTGGATGTTTCCCAGGGATGGGTTGCAGCTGGAAGGGCATCTGCTGCATAAAACAAATGCTGGATAAGTTGGTGGTTCATTCCGCTGTGGCGACCCCGGATTAATAAAGGGACTAAGCTGAAAATAAAATAAATGAATGAACAAAATGCTTAAGGAACATGATTTTTACTTGCAATTCTATTGATTTCTTTGGCAAAATTGATCATTTTGATTCATACAATGCATTTTTGTCTACAAAAATGTACTTATGCAATATACAACACAGTTTTATTCAGAAACGATACTTAAAATAAAAATAAAAATCAAGGTGGCAGTTAAGGTTTTATATCGTTACAAAAAAGGACTTTTTTGTAACTATGTAAAAATCTTATTTGATCCATTTGGTCACTGTTATTTTCTACTTTCTGTTCGTCAAATAATCCAGAAATGAAATGTCAATATATAAATATGGTTTCACAAAATAATAGATCTTGCAACTGTTTTCAACACTGATGATAATAACAAGAAATGTAATTTGATCACCAAATTAGCATATTAGACAGATTTTAAAAGACTCTATAGCTCAAACCTCAGCTCTGGATACTGTATTCATACTGTAATTCAAAATATAACAGCATGATGAATTGTGTAATGCCTGGTCAGAAACTTTTGTTCCTATGTTCTGTTGTTCTTGCATTAAGCAAAGATGTAACAGTTTTGTGAGTTTAACATAAAATCTATAGAAATCTATTGTATCTTAGAATGTTTAGTGTTCAACATACTATATAAGACAGGGCTATTCAATTGGCGGCCCGCCGGCCACATGCGGCCCAGAATCAACCTCCGAGCGGCCCAGCCCGTGGTTCCGACCATAGATAATAAATTAATATATTTTATTCATTAATTGTTATTTAATATAATTTAATATATAATATTAATATAAATATAAAGTATTTATTATGTCTATGGTCCCGCCAAAAACGCAAATACCTACGTAAATTACGATATAAAGAAATCTTGACAGTGCTGAGCGAGATCGCTTCTTAAACTGAACAGCACATCAGAGAGTGAGACGGGAGATGGGAGGGGGGACAAGCGTGCTTCTGTCCGGTTCAAGGCAACTGTACATCGTGTAAGTATGCCCTCAGATTCTGTTAATTCAGCTGTTTTTGTATGCACCTTTTGCTCTGCAAACTGACCAAAGTTAAAAGAGAAACAACGAATAAACCCTATGTTTTTCAATAAATTTGTTTGTGTTGGTTTTAAAATTTGTCCATATGAGATGCTTTGCCGCTAAAATGACTGGCCCAGCTAATCTTCTTGGTTTGAAAATCTGGCCCAACTAAATTTGTAATTGAATAGCCCTGATATAAGATATTCATTTTATGCATTGTAAAGAAAAACAATTGTGTAAATGTTCAAATGAACTTATATCAATAATGATTCTTGCAGCAACATTCCCTGTTACAATATTTAACCTGGAATCAGTCCGATCTTACTTTGGACGCATCTTTGAGCAGATGTCTGCACTAGCTGTGATTGTGGCTCTCTAAGGATGTGAATTCTGGCCCTGACTATTTGCGAACAGGAAGAGAGGGACACACACAGGCCATGAGTTTAACTGCGTTTTCAACTCCCTTTACGTCGTCTGCCTTATGGAGTATATAAAGTGTGTGTTGGATGCTCCACTTGACTTCCCAATGTGAATAACTCTGCACTCGGCAGGTTTGCCAGATTCAAAGGCCCTTAATCTTGCTCCTAAGCAGTGGTGGATGAAGCACGCAAATCAAGCACTCAACTGCAAATACAGATACCAAAATAAAATACTTGAGTAAAAGTATTAAGTGTTGCTTCTCAGTTTTACTAGTCAAAATCAAACATACTTAAATTTTAAAGGTAATGTTCAGCCAAAAATGAAAAGTAAAAGTAAATATTAATTTTTGCATGAGCTATGCCTTTAAAGTAATGCATTAAAGGTATTTATTAATGACCATACCTGTCAACCCTCCCATATTTTCCCATTCTGTACTGCTATCATCTCGTTTAAGTATTTTCCCATATTTCTCCTGCATTTTTAAAAATCTTTTTATGAAAAGTGAAAGTAGCATCAAAGAAATGATCTCAAATGTGATATAATTGCAAGAGCTGGCCGCATTTACTCCATTTCCGTTAAAGCTTTGTGTCAATCGTCATCCTTCATATGCAGCTGAATCAGTCAATACATGTATCGGTGCTGACTGATGGATGCACTCAAAAACACTGTTCCCAGATCAGCATTCTGTACACGTGATTTGAAGTGGAGCGAAAGTGGACACTTTTGGATTTGGGTGTTTTCAAACAGACCAATACACTTAATAATATGTTAACATGTCTGTCATGGCGTGTTGTATTTTGGAGGTGGAAACCCATGCAAACATGAGGAGAACATGCTCAACACAGAAATGGCACTCGAACCAGTGACCTTTTTGCTTTGAGGCGACAGTGCTAACCACTGAGCCACCTTGCCGCCTAACCAGGTTTTTCTATTAGTGAATTTAGAGTTGAGTGAAATGAGCGGCCACTTCCACAAGGTTAGTAATTTGCATAATACATGCCCAAACCAGTTCCATGTAAGGGCTTTCTGCAAAGCGGCGCTTGTCCAGTGAAAATTATACAAATTATGAATTAAGAAGGGCAGTGTGGTGGCGCAGTGGGTAGCACAATCGCCTCACAGCAGGAAGGTCGCTTGTTCGAGCCCCCGCTGGGTCAGTTGGTGTTTCTGTGTGGAGTTTGCATGTTTTCCTTGTGTTTGAGTGGGTTTCCTCTGGGTGCTCCAAGTCCAAAGACATGTGGTGTATAGGTAAACTGGGTAAGCTAAATTGCTCGTAGTGTTTGTGTGTGAATGAATGTGTATGAATGTTTCCCAGTGATGGGTTGCAGCTGGAAGGGCATCCGCTGCGTAAAACATATGCTGGATAAGTTGGTGGTTCATTCCACTGTGGTGACCTCTGATTAATAAAGGGACTAAGCCGAAAAGAAAATTAATGAGTGGATGAATGAATGAATGAATTAAGAAGTGACAATTATGGCACTGAAAGAAAAAGAAAGAACTTTAATGGTAATGAAGGTTTTGATGTGGAATATGATGTTTGCTGTTTGTCTAATTTTGTTATTTAAAATAAGCTGAAACCTTACATTTGAGCTTTTTCGGTCCAATTAATTCTTTTATGTTCAATCCACTTAAATTTGTACAAATGAATAAGTTAGCTTAATTTCTTCATGTTGTCCCTATACAAATCGAATATGTGGAACTCAGCATTTTTAACAGTGTTTGATACAAATTTTAGATACTTTTTATTCACCCTGTAAATAACATATTTAATTATATCTAAGGTTCTTTATATGTTCAAAGACTCCAGGCGTACTTGATCATTACGTGTGAGTGTAGTATAAGTTTAAATTTTAAGTAAAAGTATAAATTTTAGTACAAAAGTTTTAATGAATCAAGATTTATCTGTGAAAACACCCATTTTGCCTATGTATGTTAAGTGATTTATACTGAAATCTTGGTCCTACTCTGTAAAATATTATTATAAATATTATTTTTTTATATATATATATATATATATATATATATATATATATATATATATATATATATATATATATATATATATATATATATATATATATATATATATATATATGAATGAATGAATGAATGAGCAATATCACGCGAGTAGCAGTGCGATGTGGCTGTATGCATAGCCATATCGTAGTGCTGCAAGTGTGATATTGCTGTTAAACAACAGTTCGACGTAGAGTCTAAATATCCTTTTATATAAGGACCTACTTTCTTCTGCCATTCATTCACATCTGCAGCTGACCGTCAGAACAACAAAAACTACACAAATGTCACTTTAGAGCTAGTATTTGTATGATTCTCTTGCGTAATATCTAAAGTGATAACAAAACATGTAATTTTAAATATATTTTTTTATATATACATGTTTTTATGTTAATTATAACTTATTATATTAAGTTATTCATGTTTCTAACTTAGCGTGTTATAAGTATACACCTGAGAGTAACGTAATTTCAATTCTCTGTATGTCTGTACATGTGGCAGAATTGACAATAAAGCTGACTTTGACTTATATTATACAAGCGGTTTTAAGTCAGTTTAATATTATTCTAGTTAAAATCTAAATTTCAAATTTAAGGCAACCATGTAATTTTTATAGTGTAGGCCAGGGGTCACCAAACTTGTTCCTGGAGGGCCGGTGTCCTGCAGATTTTAGCTCCAACCCTAATCAAACACACCTGAACAAGCTAATCAAGGTCTTACTAGTTATACTTGAAACATCCAGGCAGGTGTGTTGAGGCAAGTTGGGACACCAGCCCTCCAGGACTGAGATTGGTGACCTCTGGTGTAGGCGATTCATAATGCAAGTGAAAGGTTACTGGCACCTAAAGAGTAAAAGAGAAGTTGCCTACATCTTTGATGGCATGAGCTTGAGTAAATTAACAGCCTATTTAACTATTTTTTTGGGGTCGACTATTCCATTGTGCAGGGATTACCATAAATACTTGACAGATAATTGACTTGCCTTTCAGTTTGTGAAAAAGTTTACACCTATTTAATGAATCTTAATCTGTCGTGTCAAGTCAACCTTGGCAGTTCTAGCTTCAGTAATGTGTTGTTTTGTTTGTCATTCACTGAAGTAAGTGAGACTGGGAGAACTGGGCCTTCAGCCAGTTAATAAACTGTAACCATGGTCACTGCAGTCTTTCATTCTTTAATTAATTCTTTATACTGTGTATAATTAGAGAGCTTTTGAGGGAAATGAGTCCAGAGCACTCTCTATTTAATGCGCTTCAGACTCTGTTCGCATTGGTTGAGCTCTGGTTTGCTGACTCAGTCACGACACTGCCAGCCAGTCCATTAACACATGCATATGTAATTAAATTATTCGTTTGACTACTTTGCATGATTGCAAGCTTAATTGGTCTATAAGGGCTTTGATCAAAAATACTCATTTCGAGACTTGTTTATAAGCAGTGGTTGACTTTTATTGGACCTAATGGACTATAGAAAGTGCGGATGAAGGGATACGTTTGTATGAAACTCGATTTGCTGTTCATTGTCCTTTTCTTTCTAGAAAAGGTTAGATTTACGTTTGCAAGTAAAATTGATCCATTTGGTTTAATTCTGAGTAATATTAAAAGGTCATATTTATTTATTTTTTGCAAAGTTTGTACAGTGCATCTATTATGCAGTTTGAAATGTTTCTATTTTTATCTTGAAGGTCTTCTATGATAGGTTTACATCCATGCAACCTCAAAAAAAAAAAAGAATTCGATTTTCTTACAATGTTCATTGCAGCATCCGCTCTATTCTCACAATGTCTGAAATGGTTCGTTCAAGGATCCAGTTTTTCTAAAGCCCACCTTTCTGAGAGCCTGAACTCCTCTGATTGGTTAGATGATACGGTCTGTTGTGATTGGTTGACCTCCTACGGTGTGTGTTGGAATCCAAATATGTATTACCTTAGGTGAATTTTTTTAATCCTTTCACGCGTGAGTTTTAAATACTCCAGCTGACCATCCTGCGTAAGTTGTTGATGACGTGTGCTCTGAACATTCTAATCACACCAGTGTGATCATACGCTTCAGGGACCAGCCATGGCTAATCACACTGGTGTGATCGTACATGTGAAAGGGTTAAAGACATAGTTCACTTAAAAATTGGGTGTCTGTGTTATGGTTGCAAGAGTCTAAATTCTCAAATGCATTTGTTTAAATGACAAAACATGTCTTTTTGACTCAAGAAGGTCCATATTGACTTCAAAGGCAGATACTGATAAAATCAGGGCCTGGTATGTGGACTTTGGGGGTCACATTTTGATCGGTCAGTTTGAATCTCTCAGCATTTGGGCTTTAGTCACATGGTGAAGAAAGATACAAAATACGTGGTAAACGCTGCTCTGCCTCTTTTCCTTGCCTGCGCTCTCCTGCTCTGCTCCTCTTCTCCTCTGGAGTCTATCTTCTCAGCCTCTTTGGGGCCTACTTGCTCTCTTTGTCTCTCTCTCCCCCTGTCTCTGCTTTTACTTCTGGTAACTTTATTTAATTTAAGCTGGGTACAATTATTATCATATGTTTTTATCATTTCATATTTTTTCATTTTATACAGTTATTTGTAATTAATTCAGTTGTAACCATAGCAAGTTATTGTCATTAAATCATTTCATTTTCAAGTTTTTGTGAATTACTTTTGATTTAACATCAACATTTAATTGCTCCATATTGCAATATAATACAATCACGTAATATCAACGCTCTCCCATATTTTTAGCTATTAATACTGACCTAATTTTTGTTTTTGGTATGAGATTGCTGAAAAATGGTTTGACTAGAATGTACAGTTTTTTACCGTCATGCTGACAACTTTTTAGTCATTCGGCAAAACAACAGTTTGAACCGCTGTGGTTAAAACCCATTCCTACATGTTGAACACAAATAAAGATATTTTGATGAATGATGGTACCTTTTTAAATTTCATGCTTTAAAAAAATAATAATAATTATTATTATTTATATTTATTACAAATTTTTTAGTCAGTAGGAATTTTTGTATGAGCTATCTCAATGCCATCTCATGACAATTTGTAAATTTTTGATTTAGTGGCTAATTTATATGAATTCGTACAATTTCAGTTGATTTGCTCATGACGGTTAGGTTTAAAGGTAAGGTTTGGTGCCACGCCTCCTTTTAAAAATGTTACATTTTCTTATAACTGAACTTGTAAAAAATTAGGCACTAAACTAACAAAATGTAAAATAGTTAAGTTTTCTCGTAAGATAAGGCTGGCTATTTGTATTAAGTCTTCTATTTAGGTTTGTACTTGTCTTACACCAAAAAAGCAAGAAAAAACAGACTTGATGTTAGATTTAAATGAACATTTTCTAACATCCTTTGACCATTTGTAAATTTGTTATTTTTGCTAAACATTGAGCATTTCTGTATGTATACAAACTCTTATGTTTGGAAAGCACACACATTTTATTCATGCTGTTTTGAAGGTAAATGTAAACAGTCATATGATAAATAAAATGTAGCCTTCAACTCACATTTTACAAAAGCACTTGTTCATTATCTTCCTTCATGTAGCCTGTTTAATAATAGTACGCATAATCATTAGAGTGTGTGTGATTTACATAAAAATGGGCGGGAAAGTATTCGTATCAGAGGTCAGAACAAGAATACTTCAGATTTTCTTACTGATTGTGTCAAGCAATGTAGAAAAACAACAGTGTAATTAATCGCCAACTTATCCACCCAATGTTTTACACTGCGGATGCCCTTCCAGCTGCAACCCAGTACTGGGAAACATCCATACACACTCATTTGCACACATACACTATGGCCAATTTAGTTTATTTAATTCACCTATAGCGCATGTTTTTGGACTCTGGGGGAAACCGGAGCACCCAGAGGAAACCCACGCGAACATGGGGAGAACATGCAAACTCTACACAGAAATGCCAACTGACCTAGTCGGGACTTGAACCAGTGACCTTGTTACTGTGAGGCAACAGTGCTAATCACTGTGCCACCATGTCGCCATAATCAAATATAGGTAACAATATAAAAAAAAACAGCTAATTAGTATCAGTGTCTGCATTTTTTAGCAAGTACAATACTGTCATATAATGAGTTTAGAATGTTTTGAATATAAATATTATTGTTTACACTTTCTGTCTTGTTTAAAAAAAAAACAGTGTTTTCTTTCCAAAGGCAGCTGCTTTCTATCTGGTAATTAGCCATGGCTTTAACAGTCTGATAAAGATGATTTTTTTTTTTGAAGAAATGTTGTTTATATTAAGTATAAACTTGTTTGGGGACTTTGTGTTCAGGAATCTGTTTAAAATGCAGGAATGTGTCTTGTGCGAACCACTACTTATTCTTCTCTTTATGCCTCGGTCCTTCACACAGACTGTAAAAAATGATGTACTTAGATATACTGTATAATGCATAGAATTATGTTGAACAGTTGTTGATTGTGTGAAGCGAGTTACCCTACAGTTACCTTGGGAATCATTGTCTTTTAACTAAATAAATTTTTAGTTTATTTTTATTTTTTACAAAGAACATAGAACATCCTGTTTTCCATGATAGGTTTCCATTACATATTTCATTATGCTGGGGCAAAGAGGTGTATGTGTGCTGAACGAGTGTATTTTAAGTCTATTGATAGTGTGGCAGGGCATGTTCTCAATGCAGAAGGAATATGTACCTACCAATAAAATAGATTAGCAGACCGGAATAGATTTGGCATGATGACTGCGAGTTTGAGATGAAGCATTATAAGAAGAATTTCTACCTGCAATTTGTTTGCCAGATCTCTATTCTCAACTGGCAGGTCACAACCTCCGGGTCACAGAGATCTTCTAATAATGTCATAGACAGCAGTGGAAGAAAACTGGAAGCAAATAAAAATTCTAATAAAATTAAATAAAGCAAATAAAAAAAGTCCTTAAAACCAAATAATAAACAATCTTAAATAGATCTTAGCCAGTGTCAGGACGTGGGCGAACTGGGACGCTGATTTTGCACATTTTAGTATTTACGAATAGATAAACAAAAAGAACACTAGTAATATTGACAAACTATACACCAGTCTAAAGCTACAACCCTTAAGCGGTCGTTGTAGCTAGTTGTTGTTCAGTGGGAAGCTTATAAAAGTTGTACAGAAAACGCTGATTAGATATGGAGTAAATATCATCGTATTAACAAGACACACAGAAAGTCATTGCTGTACATCAGGGTTTATTTTGAAAGGTAAGATTCCTCAAAACAACATCCCATCATACACATTTAGTCCACTGACACAATAGTGTTGAATTATGAATTGTAATTCAATTGTTTATGTCACCATTTCTTCCAGAGACTTGTTGTTTGCATTGTTTACTATGTTACTTATGGTCAAAATGGCATCTTTGTAGAAAAAAGCAAGTCGATGTCATAGCTTACAGTGTTACAGATAAAATGAGACCACAAACTGAATAAAAAGTCAAAGTTATAGTTACTAAAACCTAAACAAAGCAGTCGAGTGTTTTTAACCTTCTGCATATGCATATCTGTGAGCTACTTTTAGCCAGTTGTTTACTTTCTAGTTTGACTGATGGAGAATTTAGCCAATGGGTGCATGATCTTTCGAAATGGATCGTCAAAAGTTTTACTTTGCTGAAGAGAGCTTGACGGAGATGTGGAGAATATTTCTGATACGTTTGTCCTTACAAATTCATCTGAATTAGTAGGGCAATGCAATTCTGATTTTATGGCCTTTACACATTTTAAATGAATATTATATATTAAATTAACAATATAAAATAAATATTGCACTAGGTCTCCTGAAGCAAAATGTGTTCTAAAGCAAAATCAGTTGAGAACTATTCGAAATGGACTTAGAGAAATGTTGAAAACTCAGTTTCTTTACCACACCAGTGGTTCCCAACCTTACTTTGCCTGAGGAACCACTGGTATAGTAAAGAAACTATAGTAAAGAAAGTCCATTTCCCCCTGGCAAATATTGTAAGGCCCCCTTCCACATTTTATGATATTACCGCTCATATAAGTTTGCAGTAGGTATTACAAAAAAAGGTTGTTTTCAAACAAACAGGATGTTTATTACTATATCTCGATATGTTTATGCACAAATAATAGCCTATTGTAAAATATAAAAGCAAAACATCAGTAGGCCATTTGTGTTGGGTACACCTTGCGGTATTGGGGAGTCTGAAAGACATCTGAAAGACATCTGAAAATGTCTTATTAATTTGGACAGCCGAATGCATTCGTTAACAAGAACTTTGTCACAGATAATGCACTGTGGCTGGGTCAGGGACTTTTTGCTTCGAGAAAAGGGAATAAAATCATAGTTGAGGTAACTATCTTGGTATGTCCTGCATTTCGTGTTTTCAGTATTGCTAGTGTTGTGACCCGGAATGTTTGGAGCATGAAATCTAAAATAATAGAGATAGTGCTAACAGGAGATCACTCAGTTTTGTATTTATTTTTTTTTGTATCATAAGTTACATGACCCAGCCAGGAAATATATTTCTGAAAAGTACTAACAATGTCAGTATTATTATTTTGTAAAATTTCTCAACATGATAAACTTTCAGAGCAGGAATCAAAACCCAAAATCAAATTCAATATACACTACTTGACAAAAGTCTTGTCGTCGATCCCAATTGCAAGAACAACAAATAATAACTTGACTTTTAGTTGATTGGAAAAGTAGCAGAATTTGTGATTCTTCCGATGAATTATCTGTTGATACTGCAGAAGACCTATTAGACATTTCTTATACCAAATGATCAACTAAAAGTCAAAGTTATTATTTGTTGTTCGTAAAACTTGGACATGTGACAAGACTTTTGTCAGGTAGTGTATTTATAATTTTATGGTTGTCTTCAATGTTCATTTGTAAAGTCGAAAGCTTAATACTCTGCTTTATTTTATTTCAGTTCACGAAAATAACTTGTATTTGATTTGATTTAATTTGAAATATTTATTTCGAACAAAAAAATCATTCATTCAATTTCTTTTCGACTTAGTCCCTTTATTAATCTGGGGTTGCCACAGCGGAATGAACCGCTGACTTATCCAGCACGTTTCATGCAGCGGATGCCCTTCCAGCCGCAACCCACCTCTGGGAAACATCCATACACACTCATGTTGGAATATTAATCAATTCCATGTGTGTTCAAGAAAAAAGGTCAGGAGAGGGTTTTCTTCAATGTCAAAAATCGTAACAATTTATTGAATTGAAATGAATAATTCGATTCACAGAATTCTGTTATCCTCAATGCAATGCAAAAGTTACATTTAAGGAGGTGCGCAACAGTTTTCTTTTCCTGACTTCAACTTATATATGCAGCTGATATTAACAGGTGGAGTTTAGTGAAATTCGTCATTTGTCAATCATTGTTCAGTCCTCCATTGGCCACACCCCAGACATGAGTCCTCTTTTTCTACGAATTCTCTGCACAACAATAAAAGCATAAGACTTTCTGTGCTCTGTGTTCAGTTTTCAGTTCTGCAGAGCTGAATTTAATTTTGGTCCAGCATTTATCTACTTCTGCAAAAATGCTAATTAGTATGCACAACATCCCACACACAACAGTAGAAGTTCAGTTAATATATGACCCTTACATGACCAACACAAATAATTGTTTGATGAAAATGCTAAAAAATATCCTAACTATCACTCACACTCATACACTACGGACAATTTAGCCTTCCCAATTCACCTGTACCGCATGTCTTTGGAGTGTGGGGGAAACCGGAGCACCCGGAGGAAACCCACACCAACACGGGGAGAACATGCAAACTCCACACAGAAACGCCAACTGACCCATCCGAGGCTCGAACCAGCGACCTTCTTCCTGTGGGGCGACAGCACTACCTACTGTGCTACTGCGTCACCTAAAAAAAATCATACAGAAAACAATTCTTTAAACAAAATGCATGTCAACGTGGTCGAAATGGAGTGGGATGAAGCACAAGCTTATTATTTTCCCCACTCCATGACCACACACATCATTCGTCTATTACTTTGAGTTATTTCTTCTTTTACATGAGACATAATTTATCCTTTTGGTATCTTGGACATATTATATGTTTGATTAACATTAGTATTAGTAGTAATATAGTGTATATATTAGTAATAGTTACTAATAGTTAACGAGATAAAAATATGTTATTAATTCACTCACCTTCAGGCCATTTATGATAAGTAGTTCTATATTTTTTTTTTTCATTAGTAGAACATCTTTTCATTAGTAAAATGGTTTTAGCTGACATTGGGGTGATTCGTATAATGCCAAATTCTGCAGAATTTCCAGTTTTGGGTGAGCTATCCCTTTAAAAGGTTTTTCATGGAAGCAGCCAGTAAAGAACGTTTGCTTTTAACGGAAAAGTTACTTCAGTTTTGTATGTCTTTGTAACTTTCCCACTTCCCTAAAAACGACTAAAATTGTACAATCTAAAAATATGACTGAAATCAGCTGTTCCATATGAGGTCATTAATAAGAAACAGGAAGGGTTTGAGTGTGTGTGTGTGTGTGTGTGTGTGTGTGTGCTGCAGCATTAGCAGTGTTGAAACATTGTCTCCAGAGCGTCAGTCAAGCTTGCGAATCATCTTGTGTGTTTGCGTCAGTCTGCACATGGCTGTTTCTGAAAGACGTCCATGTGCTTTGTCAGGACAAAGTTAGAAAGTCCAGCAGTGAGGTACTGAGCCATGTGTGTGTGTGTGGAGTCGCTGTCATTACTGTCCATTAATATCAACTATATATTTATCTGTCCGTCTCGCTCCTGGCCTGTTATATTTATCTACAGCTTCTGGTCTCTAGCTGACTCGTAAGCCCCGGGCTGGAGGTGAAAGGTCACGGCGAGCGTGTGCTGCTGATTGTGCTGACTCAAAGGTTAAAGGGTCATGTGGGTTAGACCTTTTACGTTGACATTTATTTCCCCAGTGGGCACTCCTGGGCAAAGTGACTTTCAAGGAATTGTGTACATAAGGGAGTGTGTTGTGACATTTAGTCCTCAGCAGGTAGGGAAAGATTAAAATCAAATGCTTTGCCTCGCTATGCTCGAAATCTGGTGCTGAACGAGAGGAAAAATCTAGAGTGAAATGTCAGTGGAAAGATTCAAATGGCAGTGGAGTGGATTTGAATGGCTATGGGCCTGTAGTGGGCTTTTAAAGGAGACCTATTATGAAAAAATCAATTTTATAAGGGGTTTAAACACAGCTGAGTGGCAACAGTTTGTGAATATAACCAGCTTTGAATGGTAAAAATGTATTACTTCTATTTTGTATAATCTTGGGCTGCAACAACGAATCGGTAAAATTGGTTAAAATTGGTTAAATTGATTCAAATCGATTACTAAGATCGTTGGCAACAAATTTCATAATCGGTTCGTCGTGTCGTGTGACGTGGAGACATTTGATTATTAAAAAAACTTTAGTTAATCGCAGAGCGGAGTAAACGCACTCTGCCTCTCTCATGCTCTGATGCCAGCAGAGTTCAGCGCCTCATAGACAGGACGAAGCAAAAAAAAAAAAAGGAGCAGAGGTAACGTTAGAGGAAAGATACATGGCGAAGGCAGAGAAATCTGTGTTATCCAAGACTCTAGTTATCCAAGGTGTGGGAGCATTTAACATTAAATAGACAAAAAAGTGTGTTAACGGCCTATTATGCAAAAGTGATGACTAGAGCATCTCTGCAATGATCCAGCACCTGAAACGTAAATCGCTACAGAATCCTACTTTTGTTGTTCCTACATGCGCGCGGCCGTAAGTGAACATGGCAATGCCCATCTCACGTTACAACTCATGATCAAGATCATGTATATGTCTTTTAAACAACAAAAACACTCACATATATATTTTTATTAAAACAGAAAAGCATAATAAAAGGGGTACATCTGTCATACAGCGCTATTGTGGCTGCGGCACGTCACATGACAAACATGACGCGCCACCACGGAAACATTAAGGGCGAACGTTCTAAAATAACAAATAAAAAAAACAAAACTCAGAGTTAATTTAAGTTTTCTTTTTCTATAAAATGAGTAGTTACAGCTGAAAAAGGGATAATAAAATAATAATATAGACCATTTTGAGGGATGTAAACAAAAACAATTGTCTCAACTTATTTCCTGTTTTACATTTTTAAATTCTAAAGCTTTCGAGAATCCAAAAAGAGCCACATATTGATAATGTTATTACAGCTGTTTAAACATTAAGTTATGAGTGAATTGTTACAGTTATGAAATAGTTTGATAACAAGCAGAAATGTTCATGGGCCAATGACATGACCACATTGAATTGGTCTATACTGTAATATATAATGTACTCGTATAGCAAAACCTGACAGTTATAGATGGAAGCAACACCTCCTTTGAAAACGGGTCATAGAGCCAAATACAAATTTACTGTTCTGTTGTTTAAATTGTATTGGCATCATATGAATTTACTTAAACATGTAACTTACTTGGCCGAACAAACACCTAATTTTAACAATACACTATAAACCAAATCAGATAAAGGCTATATATTTTTAGTACGCATACACAAGACATTTATATTCAGTGAGATGGAATCGAGTCAAGCAAATTCACGTGCTTAAAGTTGTGCAAATAAAAACTTTTTTGATTAACATTCTTTATGTAAATTTGCTTAAGAAACTATCAATGTCTTACAAGTGAACGATTTATGTCAGTACAAAAAAGTTACCATATATATATATATATATATATATATATATATATATATATATATATATATATTTATAAAGCTGTCTCTTTCGATGATGATATTAACTTCTAATAACAGCTGCATTTTGTGTAAAGGGGCGTTGCAAATAAAATAACTGTTTACTGCCACCTGCCGTTCACCAAAAACACGTGTTATTTCATTCAGCATGATCCTCTTCTCCATACTAAGCTTTTTATTGATGCCAGAAAAGCTTCCTGATCCCAAATAAATAATTATTTAATGTTTAGGACATTTGTGTAGACAGGAAAGTACACATGAAGGTTTCAAATCCAAGCGAGTGTCTTGTTAGGCGACGTCTCATTAAATCCATACGATTTCCTATTAATTCCATAAAACGCCTGAGCATAGGGCTTACCAATATGGCAGTGCGGTGACTTCGCTTCTTATGACGTCATGAGCAATCCAGTTCTCTATTACAGATCAGTGATGCATAAGCATTTGTAGCTCCGCCTTCTTTTGAAAATAGGGCTGGGAGCACAATCTCATTTAAATTTAAAGCGACAGTCACCAAAAAGGTACAATTTGGATCAAAGCCCAAAAGTGTCAGTTTCAAAGAGTTATAAAAATGTATTTGTTTGTGCTGAAACTTCAAATACACACTCTGGGGACATCAGAAACTTATTTTACATCTTGTAAAAAGGGGCATAATAGTTCCCCTTTAAAGTTGGAGACCATCAATATTTGTGTGTGTGTGCACGTGTGTGCGTGTGTGCATGTGTTATTTGTTTTTCCAAGTTGAAATGGAGAAACTTTGACTTTAGAAGTCTACCGCATGTACAGTTTGTGTGTAAAATGATCTTCGCTTGTGCTGTAGAGGAGTTCAAATTGTCCTCCAGAGCGGCTCTGGCCCAAACCCAATCCTGGACGTGACTGGAGCTCGATTTAGAAATGCCAAACTCCTATTCACAGATATGCTTGGGTTAAACCTGTCAGTTAACAACTTGGACATGCTAGCGGCACTGCTTGGTTCGATTAAATTTAACTATGATGTGTTAGTGTGGTACAGTATGCGAACATACAAATGCAACACAGACAACAGGCATAAAGACAAATCTGAGACTGGACAGAATGCTGAAACATTTTTTTTCTCATCATAGGTTGTTACAATACAATACAGGAATCAAAAACACATATTCTGTGTTCTGTCTGTGTGTGAAGGTGTATTCCTGGCACTGTTTTGACTTCTTTGTACATTAAATAAAAGTTGTTCCCATGTTTTGATGCAATCACATATACGCACATACATGTACAATCACAAAAAATTAGCTAAACAAAAAAAAAAAAGTTTTTCTTTTTGTCTTCTTTAAAAAAAAATAAAACTCAGTAAGTTTGCTTTGATGCTTTGGAAATGTCTCTTACCAAGACTGCATTTATTTAAAAAAAAAAAACAGTAAAATGGTCATATTTTGAAATATTATCGCTATTTAAATGAACTGTTTTATATATGTGATCTTGGATCACCTTTTTTTTTTTTAAATTGAGATTTATTCATCATCCAAAAGCTGAATAAATAGGTTTTCCATGTATATATGGTATGGTAGGATAGTATAATCCTTGACTGAGATAAAACTATTTGAAAGAATCTGAAAAAAGAAATCTAAAAATTGAGAAAATCACCTTTCAAGTTATCTAAATTAAGTTCTTAGCAATACATATTATGAATCAAAAACTTATTTATTATGTATTTACAATTGGACATTTACAAATTTTCTTCATGGAACACGGTCTACTTTTTTTGCCGTAAGAAAGTCTAGAATGTTGACCCTTACAGCATTTTTTGTGTATTGCCAAAATATACCCGTGCAACATAAGATTGGTTTTGTGATCTTGGGTCACATACTTTAACATTTATAGTCATATTTTAGTCATATTTTAAGATATATGATATGATATGAATATGATTTTAAGATACATATTATATACTGTTTTGTAAAAATAATTTTTTTGTTTTGTAGGCATAGTTACCACAGTCTTCAGTGTAACTTAAGAGATCTTTGTAATATGTTGACCTGCTAAAAAACAATTTATATTTTTTTAATCAAGGCTGAAAACAGTGGCTTGACTTAAATAATTTTGGAAATTGCCATTTTTTTCAGGAATCTTATAATAAAAATGTAACAGCATGCTTCAAGACCTAAAATGTCCTTAAGTTGATATCTTTGATCAATTCAAAGTATATACTGTATGTAAAAAAAAACTATTCGTTCCTTAAAGAAACAATCTTATTGAACTCATTTTTTAAATGACTACTACTTTTTAGCAGTTTTTTTCTTTCTCTTATATATAATGACAAAGTGTCAAATTATTGCCATTTTTCAAAATTAAATGACATCAGATGGCATGTGTTATGTAGTGTTTGTATAATGCACACTGTATAATGGTATGATAGACATCTATGTTTTATACTGCTAAATGTTGATGCAATATGGGGTGGTTCTTTGTTTTAGGAGGTCCAGGAGGTGATACCAGGCGTGGGCCACAGACGATCCTGGGAGGACATGGGCAGTGGGGAGAGCAGTGGTGAATGTGATGATGAGGATGGATGTGAAGGCTCTGGAGAGTCTGTGGAGTCTCCCTGTGAGTTTACACAATAAAACACATTATATGTTCTTCGCTGGTTTGATGAAGCTCTCTATGACAACATGCTCTTTCTTATGAAGCTGTTTGATTGTTAGACGCTGGATAGTATTGTCAATCAGCCTGATCGTGATACCAGCTTCAAGAATATAAGATTTATCTTATCGCAGGTGCCATGTTTCCTGAAGGTTGTTTGTTTCTTTATTGAGAAGAAACTATTCATGTTTTAGTTTGGTTGCTTGGAATAATCTAGTTAATCCCTGCTGGTATAGATTCAGGGTGTACCCACACTAGGCTATCCAAACAGTTTGGTTGGGCAGCACTGGCCCAGTTGGAATAGGTGGATCAGAGCTTGGTTCGGTTGGACTCAGGTGTGGTACGCTTGAAGTGTGAGTGCAAAGTGCACCTGAGTGCCAAACTGAACCGTCCAAGGCAACTGTACCTGGTGTGGGTACACCCTTAGTTTGGAATCCTCCTCCATTAACAAACATTTACAATTATCCATATAATTTGACTGATTGTCAGCTTAATCAACTAGTGCATGTGTAATATTTCATGTGGAATATGTTATTGGTTTATCATTCAAAAGCATAAATTAGGTAAGATTAATGAAATTAAATTGGAAGTGTGAGTAATATGAAATTATATTGTTGAATAAGACACATTAAAATGATCCAAATTAACAGCAAAGACATTTATTTATTTGTATATATATATATATATATATATATATATATATATATATATATATATATATATATATATATATATATATATATATATATATATATATATATATATATATATATATATATATATATATATATATATATATATATATATATATATATATATATATATATATACATACACAAATAAATGATTCTTTTGATATCTTATTGATCAAGGAATGCTGAAGAAAAGTGTAATACAGTTTCCACTTGTCGCAATGAAGAGAGGTGAAAATGAAGTTGAATATAAACACAGTTTATTAGAGTAGTCAGCCAGGCAGGGGTCAAAACAGGAGCTAACAGTCATACAAAGATAAATCCAAAGTGTGATCCGTTAAATAGGCAAAATTTCGAGACAGGCGGCAAACAATTAATAAACGATAAAAACAGTCCAAAGAGGGCACAAACACAGGCAATGCAAACAAGGAAAACACTTAGAAATGATAGCAACAGTAACACGACTCTGCGAATGTGTACGTGAATAATGAAATTACTGATGTGTGTGTAATCAGGGTGAACTTGAAACTGGTGTGTGAATGTAGGGTATGATGGGGTTTGTAGTCCAATAGGAAGATACAGGGAGTGTGAAGCAACACCACTACAATTAAACAGTAAATCTGTTTTAAACATTAATTTTTTTTGCCCTGACATAAATAAATGATTAAGATAGTAGGTAGTTTTTTTTATTGTTATTCTATTTACCAAAAATACAGCTGACTATAATTTGTACTGGATTCAGATCAACTTCAAAGACAAACGTTTCAATCATATTATTAAATCTGCTAAAATGTATTTGTATTCGATTTTACCATTGCTTTTGAAGATGTTTAATAGCATGAAATGGACTTTATTTTTTCTTTCTATGCTGACTTTTAAATAGCAGATCACAATATGAGGTAGTCCTTTGTAATTGATTTGGAACTCTCTGCATTTTGGTGATGCTTTAATCAATCAGTGATGGCCAAGAGGTCATTTTCCTACAACTTCACAGGGATTAGTCACATGCAATTTACTCAGATCTGTCTGTGAAAGATGAAAGATTTCAAATTGCATGCATTTGTCCTGGATTAGCTGAGTAACTGCCATTGAGATGAATGGCAAGGCTAACGGCTATTTTTATCCAAGTCTTACAGACCTCCATGTTAACCTTTCACATCCAGAATGTGTTAGGATTGGTGATGTTAGTGTTAGCAGTTCCATGGAAAATAATTGCCCATCCAAAACAAGCATTCTAGACCTCACAAACGGCGTGACATCATGTCATCCGTATACTCAGGTGCAGAAATGACCACAGAGACCACCCAGGGCGACAGAGAGAGATCGTATGACCTCCTCTGACTGTCTCAAACGCAGGTGCTGAGGTGGTACCTGCCATTCCATCATCGCTAAAATGCCCACTAAATGGCCTCTCTTTTCTGCTCGGAGCCGTAACGCATGACCCACGAATCCATGTCTTCTCCGCAGACCTCGTTTAAGGAGCATTTCTCAATCACTTTGAAACCCAATCTTCACTCATCACTGCAATCACCCCGCTGGGCCCTCCAGTAGCCATCTTGCTCCCTCGCACCCAATTCACCCAATCTGCGGTTAGCGCTCCAGGGTGCCACACATCAAAAACACAGGGTATGGGAAAAAGGCTGAAAAACATTCCTGGGTAGAAAGAGACAAGGTCAACAGGAGCAGAAGTATTTTTGGCATAGGAGATATGAAGAATGATGTTCATCCATCATGCTGCATTTCTCCAAAGGCCTCTCTTTAAAACTTCTGACATATTGATCGTATCTCTCAGACAGTTAGACCAGCTGTTATGACAGTTTACTTATGAGATTTATAGTTCAAACACATCCTGTTTGAGACTTTTTGTCTTAAATGTCAATTATGAACAAAATGAAAAAAAATAAGCAGTGTTTTTCTGTAAAACTCAATTAGCTAAGTTAACTCAAACTGTTTGAGGAAACCGGTTGCAGCAAACAGTTTAAGTTTTTAAGCCAAATGGTTTGAGTACAGTAAACTTCTACTTATTGAGTCACATGCACTTATATTATTTGAGTTAATATCATGTCAAGCATTTAGAGTTTTAATAACTCTATTTTAATGATCTAGGCACAAAGTCTAAAGCGCATGGTGGAAAAGTATTAAGGGCTTTTTAGAATCCACTTTTGGTTTTTTAAGGATGGAAAAATATGCTGTGCGCCTCGGCACATGGTCTAACAGTGTTGTGCTTATTCTTTTAATGAGATATGGGTGTGTTTATAGCATAATGTGCATTAAACCGATCAGAGTCTCATCTCCTGTTCACTTTAAGAGTCAGTTGTGTCTCGCCATGGTGCATTTGCTTTTTACATGTCAGACTTTGTAAGAGGAAAAAGGCTTCAATAGCAAGAAAATAGTTTAACAGACCATCTGCAGCGCGAGGATATAGAATGAGCCTCCTCCATTCTGCCTCTTTACTTTCTCTTTACTTTAATTTTACTCTTTACTTTATTTTTTTACTTTAATGAAAAAGAAAACTGTGTTTTACACACTCCAATGAAGTCATCCATTAACCTACATATTTAATTTCGTTTGTTAAGCGCAGATTTAAGATTTGTTTCAAAACTGTTTCAAAATTCAGTTCTAATTTCCAGAAAATGAGTAAATGAACAATAATAATGAAATGTGGTCAAAAATCTGAGTGTATATATAACACACCTCCTATTTTTATGACCCATATGGTGATGCATATGTCTCAAAATATCGACAGGTGGACAAATCTTAACTAGTTTTAAAACAAATATAAATATGCATATAATAAATAATACTGCTAATAATAATAAGATAATTCAAGTGCAAAAAAAGCCCCCCGAGATGAAGAAGGCATAGAGGCAGTGGTTTTTATATTTATGTAGAAAATAATAATTTTCTACATTTTAATCCTTTTTTTTTTTTTTCATTTGTAAAGATATTTGTGTGTTGTTGTACATCCTGTGTGTATTTAGAAATGTGTGAGTGTTTTGGACCTGCATAGGCGCATAACTAACACACTGTGTGCTGGACTTTAGACCAGCTTTCAGTTGGTCAATGGCGTAGTCTATTTCAGTTCCTCAAATAAGCAACACGTCAACAATGCGCTTTAACACACCTCCTTTTTAGACTGGAACACCCATGAGTCCACGAAGGGGTGCAAATGGATTTGCTATTTAAACAACGTGTTGCAAAAAGTGAAAATTAGGGTTGCGCTGGTCTGAAAATAGCAACAAATCGCGCCAAACACATCTTGCACCTTATTATTGCGCCGGATGAATGATAGAGCCCATAAATTCCAAGTAAGAAGGGTATTTTTTTTGCTAATTGTGAATAAAACTTGGAGCAGAAAAAACTATTTAATACAAAATCTAACAAGAGAATCTATATTTCCCAGTACAGCAGAACAACTGCAGCAGCAAACATCCACCCGGAGGCAAAAAGAGAGCGAGAGAAAGAGGGGTCAATGGGATTAGACCTGCTGTCTTGGAAATGTTTTTGGTACTGCAGCTACTGCATCTGTTTTTTTGCAAGACAAAGCCAACTTCTGCTCGCTCTTGCTTTCCATTTCCCTCTTGGTTTGCTTTAGCTCCCTCTGTTTCTGGTTGCACATGCCAGGCCAAACACATGCCCAGTTTTGCCACGGTGCTTAATGGTAAATATGTAAACGTGCGGAGCGAACAGAAACAGAATGTTCCCGAGCCCACCACAGTCTCTCAGCCACTATCAAAAAGAAGAGCACATGCATGTTTCTTTGTTTATTTACATCAGAAGTAAATCAACATGGGGGGTGGGCTTTAAGCTGAAGGTGTCTTTTGTTTGGGCACCTGGTTATAATACACAAGCGAAGCTGCTGACCAACAGAAATAAGCGCTCTGTTTTTCCTCCAACTGTCTTCTGGAAGACGACACACAGTTCTCAGGGTTAGATGTTATGATAGGTGCTCAGGATGTGTCGTGGGCCAGCGAGAAGGTGTTTTGTTAGATTATGCTGAGACATCTTCATACGCAGATGGTCTGAAGATGTTTGAGACTTTTGAGAATTTCAGCCACTCATCGAGTATCATTGAGTTCAATCTTTTCCCAGTTCGACAGAGAACATATTGTGATGTTTCCCATCAAAGCCAAATAAGTTCCAGCTGCAGCGTCGAACTGATTGCCCATTCAGATTCTCCATATTATAATGTCCTCTTGTGCATCGTCCAGCCATTTGGGGGTGACTTGAGTGAGTTGTAAAGATGCCGAATACAAGAAATTACAGATTTAGGGAATGATCGAGTTGTCTTGCTGCGGCAGGAATGCTCATCCTGTTGGTCTTCATCTGGACAGCTTGCTGTCAGAGGGTTTTAATCACTTTACAATGGCTCAGCATCTTGCAAAGTCAGTGAAAACTGGAAAGTTAAGCTGACAGTTAAATGCTGTGTGACTTTTTCTGAAACTTAAGGGAATTACTACCAGGTGCCAGATAAACACCAATAACACTGATGATCTGAACGTGTTCTATAATTTTGATCAGTGTTCTCTTCCAAATACCAAGTCATTATATGCAAGTCATTAAATGGTGCTTGCTGTTGGGGTTGTTTTTATCTACTCGAGGGTGATTTTGAGATTTTATCTGGCCACATCTTTCTCCGTGTATCAGCAAATGGAACGATTTTTTGACTGCTTCTTTTGACACATATTTAGCAAAAATACATTAGAATTTTTAAATATTCCAGCAAAATTTACTACCCTTTCATTATGTTCGTGGCTGTTTATCCCCTTCCATTATAAAGACATTTTTGTCAAAGTCAATGCGGTGAAAACTGCAGAGTGTTTACACCTGTTAGTATAGCTGAAATTAGCAGAAAGCAGTGACCTTAAGATTTGGCAAATTGTGGGTTGTTTTCTAATTTTAATATCCATATAGTTGTAATTTTTGCAATAGTGTATTTACCACATATAATTATTTGTCGGTCTTTATTAGAATGCTACCAGAAAATAGGTAAGGTCAAAGTTATATATGTACACTCACCGGCCATGTAAATTTCTAATTACCCAAATACCCACTAGTTGCAACAAAGGTATGCAGAAGAGTATCTCTGAATGCACAACATGTTGAACCTTGAGGTGTATGGGCTACAGCAGCAGAAGACCACACTTGGTGCCTCTCCTTTCAGCTAAGAACAGGAAACTGAGGCTACAATTCCAAAATTGGACAATAGAAGATTTGAAAAACATTCCCTGGTCTGATGAGTCTCGATTTCTGCTGTGACATTCGGATGGTAGGGTCAAAATTTGGTGTCAACAACATGAAAGCATGGATCTATCCTGCCTTGTATCTACGGTTCAGGCTGGTGGTGGTGGTGTAATGGTGTGGGGGATATTTTCTTGGCACACTTTGGGCCCATTAGTACCAATTAAGCATCATGTCAACACCATAGCCTACCCAAGCATTGTTGCTGACCAAGTCCATCCCTTTATGACCACAGTGTACCCATCTTCTGATGACTACTTCCTTTACTTTTCACAAAGCACAAATCATCTCAGACTGGTTTGAACATGACAATGAGTTCACTGTACTCAAGTGGTCTCCACAGTCACCAGATCTCAATCCAATAGAGCACCTTTGGGATGTGATGGAACGGAAGATTCGTATCATGAATGTGCAGCTGATAAATCTGCAGCAACTATGTGATGCTATCATGTCAGTATGGAGCAAATAAATAAATAAATAATAAAATAAAATAAAAATAGGAAAGCTTATTTATTCAGCTCACATCTGATGTAAAATCCTAATTTCACAAAATTGACACTTATGACTGGTTTTGTGGTGATATATTTGTTTAATTTAAACATTTAATTTTTATTATGTGTGTGTGTGTGCGTGTGTGTGCATGGGACGATAACCGTATTCAAGGTATACTGTGGTTTGGAAAAGTCAGGGTTTTAAAACCATCAAAATTTATTACTATACCGTTCATAAGGTAAAAGTAAGATTTTTATTTAAATTTTTTTGTTCAATTTTAACTGTAAAAGAAATCTGTGTTTTTGAAACAAATGAAGACAGCAGAAGTCAATAATTACTTTAAATTATTTAGCCTGACATGTTTACTGTTGAAAAAATATTTTTAATGTTTCCCAAATTAAAATATATTGTGTACAAATGAGAAAAAGGTTTTGTTTTTTAACCCAGACATTTAAAAAGAATATATTTTAGAGCAGTAATCACAATACCTTGATATCGTGAAACCACGATATATATATCCAAGGTTATCATACCGTCAGAATCTTATACCGGCCCATGCCTAGTGTGTGTGTGTGTGTGTGTGTGTGTGTGTGTGTGTGTGTGTGTGTGTGTGTGTGTGTGTGTGTACTGTTTTTGGTGGTTAAAATGTACAAATTTACATAATCAATTGACCTAGGCATTACAATGTTGACATGATTTATGAGGACATGCCATGTGTCCTCGTAATTCAAAACTGTTGCCACAGGTTTGTTATGAGGTTTGGGTTTAGACTAGGGTTAGGGTAAGGCTATATAATAAACAATATTTTCTCAGTATACAATAAATTACAGTAAATGAACGTCCTGTGTATGTCCATGTGTTTGGTCTCTTGGTCTTTAAGAAACAATCTTAAAGAGATTTTATCTGAAACCTTTTCCCCAAAATGAGACCCATTCCTGTAGCAGCAGTTGTTTGGAGTTAGAAATCTGTGGTGCTCTGTGCACTGTTGCATGCAGACAACGATTGACCACAGATGCTGTTTATCAACACAACTGCATTTAAACCGCAGTCCTCATTTGACACCATATCATGTTCCATCACGTTCATGCCATTGAAGCTCCACGAGTCCCGTTTTTTTCTCGCAGGGGTCAATATTTCAGAAGATGGCCATCTCTCGCCTCTCAGCTGACCCCTGAGCCCGTGCCCTGTGGTGCATTTAAATTGATGGAGGTGTAGTTGGACAAGGCCGTGCCACTAACCCCACGGGCACAGCGTGATTAAACACTTTGACCTCTGAACCGAGCGCTGTTCATTCAATGGCAGATGCCTTCCACATTGAGGGTGACAGAACAGAAGCTGAACATTCAGATCATTAAAGGTCACCTGAAGTGCCGTGAAAAGCGTGACATGAACACAAAACCAGATCACCTCAGTGTCAGAAATCATTCACCTCACTTAAAGGCATGTTTACACTGTCTGAAGCGTTTAGCCACTGTAAAGTCTACCATTCACCATATAGAAGACTGTATTTGTTTGTAACAAACTTTCTTTTTGAAGGTGCAAGTTTGTGCTCTGTGTGTGCATGTACTGGTTTTGGTGAATTATTATAATACAAACTTGACATGGGTATAAGATACTGTAGCTAGTACAATGTTGAGATTGTATATGGTCCATGTCCTTGTAATTCAAATAATCTGCAAATAATCTTTTTATTTTTACTATTATTGCTGTTGATGGGTGACACGGTGGCTCAGTGGTTAGCAATGTCGCTTTACAGCTAGAAGGTCTCTGGTTCAAGTCCTGGCTGGGTGAGTTGGCATTGCTGTGTGGAGTTTGTATGTTCTCCCTGTGTTGGTGTGGGTTTCCTCCGGGTGTTCTGGTTTTCTTCACAGTTCAAAGACATGCACTTTAGGTGAATTGAATAAACTAAATTGGCTGTAGTGTATAAATGTGTGTGTATGGATGTTTCCCAGTACTGGGTTGCATCTAGAAAGACATCCGCTGTGTAAAACATATGCTGGATAAGTTGGCGGTTTATTCTGCTGTGTCGATCCCTAATGAATAAAGGGACTAAGCCAAAGGAAAATGAATGAATGAATGTTGTAGCATTATTATTATTATTATTATTTTATTATTATTATTATTTATGCTACATCATATTTTTTGTGTTCACATAATCACCAAAAAAAAAAAAAGAAAAGAAAATTTGATGGGGAAAAAAAAATCATATGAAAGCAGATCTTTCCACATTCAAAAGAGTTTTTTTTGTGAGGGTCGGGTTAGGTTACAGCGATTATAGTCAGCACTTTTTACAATATAAAATACATTATGCCAATGAAGAGGCTTCATAAACCACTCAAACAAGTGTGTGTTGTCACATTTTCCCCATCTGGGCATGCTGTAGACAGGCCTGGATTAAGAATTCAGGGGCCCCTGGGCACATTGTGTTGTAAGGCCCCCTACCCGGCCGCACCCCTATATAGTTGAATTAAAAAATAAGAATGATATAATAATTTTTTAATAAAATGAATCTATAATTTGTATAATTTAAATAAATGATATATAGTACATATATTTATAGTCTACAAAGATTGAACTTAATTTTTAAAGCATTGAAATAATATACTTATAAAAAACGAATACTAATAAATTATTATTATTATTACTATTATTATTATTAAATTTTTTTAAAGGGTGTTTTTAATGTATAACTTCTACAAACTTATAAAGCATTTTATTAGCATAGCATATAACACACAATGCCTCTCCAATTCAATTCTATGAATCTGAGTCTTTCATAATACACACTTATTAATGATTTACTGTCTCTCTCTTCTCCTCTCCCTCTATTTTCTCTACTCTCTTCGTGATGAAAAGTAAGCAAACAGCGTTGATCAACTTGATTATAAACCTAAAAGTATCCAAAATCACACACACTATACCTCTTCTCTCCTGTCTCTCTCCTCTTCAGGGCCTTTCTCTCTCTCTCTCTCCCTCACTCTCTCCTTTTTGTGTCTGTCTCTCTGACACGATGAATCCAGTCCATGCTGCGCTGCCGTTAGCCTCCTCCGCCTGATAAATGCTAGCTTACTTATCTAACGTTACCATAACATCTTCTTCTATACCCTCATTGATGACGAACAGAGTTCGGAAAAGGGCGACTAACATTGTAGATACAAATCAATTCTATTAAGAGATTGCTAATGTTTAACACCAGGTGGAAAATAACTGTTTATAGAATAATATACACATATGAAATAGGCTAAACATTATTAAATACCCACGAGGCACTTGTGACTTTTTATCACATTTTCATTATTTAACAAAAAAATTTTCCTTCCTATTAAAAATAAATATATTTCCAATCTGAAATGTAATGGGAGAGCAAAAAGTAGCTGGAGTTTAGCAGATGGTGGATTCGAACCGGGTTGATGATCGATCGCATCAAAAGATGTTGCCATGCACTTTGAGGTATGCCACTCACACTGTCATTTGCTGCACTCTTTACTTGTATCTGTCAATCAGGGAGTGATGTGCGGAAACCGTGAATCTAGCTTATTCCAACTAGGTGCGCTATTACACTTAGTACACTTAGCCTAAAAAGAGACTCCGAAATTGGCTTCACCCCCATATCCCCCCGGGGACCCCAAGTGCACCAATGAGATCCATTGGTTAATCCGGCCCTGGCTGTAGATACAGTAGATCCTATAGATTAATGGTCACAACCTCAATTCCTGGAGGGCCGCAGCTCTGCACAGTTTAGCTCCAACCACCTCCAAATCACACCTGCTTAATAGTTTCTAGTAGTCTTGAACACCATGATTAGTTGGATCACCTGTGTTTGATTAGGGTTGGAGCAAGACTGTGTAGAGCTGCGGCCCTCCAAGAATCGAGTTTGAAACCTATGGTAGATAGTATAAGATGGATAAGTCTACAGTGACAAACTACTAATAAACATGGAGGAGCTCAGATTCACACTCTTGGATATTGTTTATTATTTTTTTGTAGTTTATTATTTTACATAGGATTGCTCAGTTACATGTGAATGCATTATTTCTGGTGCTGGACGTTTCAGATATTATAGAGCTTTTGATTGGTCAGAAGATCTGATGAGAAGCTCAACATGTCGAGGTCATAAAAATGTATTTTTGTTTATTGGCAGAAATGAGAAGATTTTGGATGATTTTATATTCTAAAAGTGACCTTTTAGAGCACACAAGCTTAAAGATAACCTTAAAGGGTTAGTTCGGCCAAAAATTATTACTCATCCTCATGTAGTTCCAATCCCCTTAGACTTTCATTCATCTTCCATTTTAGATTAAAGGTCCTGTGAAGTGCTTTGAAATGTGCTTTTTTTAATACGATGTTTGACAATCTCAAAAAAACTAAAAAAAAAAAAAACAAGAGAGGGTGGGACATAGAGTAGCTCCTCCCCTTTAAAAAAAACAATAGCGTTTGTTTTTTATCACAGCTTTTCCAGTGAGAGTGGTTGAGCTCAAGCGCATCAAGTGAAAAGCAAATGAGAAGTGTCGTCAAGGGGGTGGGTCAAGTCAGATGCTAGAGAGCATTTGATTTGTCAGAAGATTTGATGAGAAACAGAAGTATGAGGTGACGAGAAAAAAAAAAAATTGATTGATTTAGGCGCTAGTGACAAACTGCAAGCTTTACATGTTTATATCAGGTTTATATCTCATAAATGAGGATTTTATCACTGTTTTGGAACACACTAGCTAATTGATATCCTTAAAAGCGCATCAAAGAAAACCAAATGAGAAGTATCTTCAAGGGGGCGGGTCATGTCAGATGCTAAAGAGCACATGATTTGCCAGAAGATTTAATGAGAAACTAAAGTAGGAGGTGACAAGATGTTTATATCTGTTTATATGTTTATACCTGGTTTATATCTCATAAATGAGGATTTTATCACTGTTTGGAACACACTAAATGAAACCCTAAAACTAACCGACTGAAACTATCTCCATTTTTTTTTTTATTTCATAGGACCTTTAATCCTGAGAGCTCCCTCATCCTATTTATAGACAGCAGTGGTCCCGAGATGTCAAAACATTTCTTGTGACTTCAGTGTTTCAACTGTAATTTTACAAAGCTCCAAAAACACTAAGCACCAACAAACCTTTAAAACAACTTTGTTCACCTATGTCTTCCATATCAGATCATCGTGTATGTTTACTACAGGCAAAATGACGTTTGCATACTAATGCTGATGATACATAGGGCAAATTTTTGAGCAGTGCTGCCAGGCAACTTTGGGAAATTATGCCATAAATAGGCAACCAGGTGAGACGCAGGTTAACTAATCAGGGCAATTAGTTACAGATACAATATTGTTGCCTAGAAAAGCAGCCAAGTAACATTGCTCTGAAAAATTGGCCGGCAACATAGCTCAAAAAGTTGCTCTGTTTATCATCAGCATAATGGCAATGTGTCGTAAAACTTGTTGTAAACAGTATGACCTGACATGGGAGAGAAGATAAAGGTGAACAGAGCTGTATTTAAATGTTGCACAACAGTGTTTTTGGTGCTTCATATAATTACAGTTGAACACTGAGCTGTTTTGAATTGGTTCCTTTTCTGGACTTTTTTGTTACCATCGCTGTATATAGAGGGTGAAGGAGCTCTCGGAATTCATCAAAAATATCTTAATTTGGGTTTCCAAGATAACTGAAAGTGTCTGGGGTTTGGAACTAAATGAGGGTGAGTAATTAATTAAAGAGTTTTCAATTTTGGGTGAACTAACCCTTCAAGGCTAACGTAGTGCATTGCTACTAACACCCAAAATAGTTTTGATTTCACTGCGACTTTAAGTCACGTCTCATGATTTGACACGAGCAGCAGGGTGCACAGGTCACAGACTGAGCTGTATTTTATCATTGGGTTTGGCTGACACTGTTTTTGTCCTGTAATGTTCACCAGATATTCATGGCAGTATCACATGCCCGTATCAGAATGAGGCCAAACAGCTGTTCTGCCACATTTATCAGCATCGCCGTGTTTTCACAGTAATACCATTTCTATGCTGCTTTTAGGAGGACTTTAAAGTCAACACGAACTCAAAACTGACCCTGTTGATTTCTTTAAGCTCAAGTTCCTGCTCTTATTGCATGCGATTCATCAGTTATTCCAGAATGTTTGTCTTTATAACCATTCAGCAATTAAAATCCCTTCCTGTGCCTCTGAAAAGGCTTGTCATTTTCAGATGTCAGCTGGAGTTCAATGACAGATATAATAGAATAGAATAAAATTGAATTTTAAATATGGACATAATTTCTATGCGCATCTTTGGGCCAGAGGGGGTCCGTTTCTGGGACCACAGGATTTCATCTCTTTTATTCGCAGACGATGTTGTTCTGTTGGCTTCATTGAATATAGACCTTCAGCATGCACTGAGGCAATTTACTGCCGAGTGTGACATGGCTGGGATGAGAATCAGCCCAAGGCTCCACTGGAAAAACGGTGGTTTGCCATCTCCAGGTTGGAATAAAGTCCTTACCTCAGGTGGAGGAGCTCAAGTATCTTGGGGTTTTGTTCATGAGTGAAGGAAGGATGGAACGTGAATTGACAGGCGGATTGGTGCAGCGGCAGCAGTAATGCGGTCTGTTGTAGTAAAAAAAGGGCTGAGGCGAAAGGCAAAGCTCTTGGTTTACCAATCTACATTCCTACTCTCAACTATGGTGATGAGCTTTGGGTCATGACAGAAAGGACAAGATCTCGGTTACAATCGGCCAAAATGAGTTTCCTTCACAGTGTGGCAGGGCGCACCCTTATAGATAGGGTGAGGAGCTCTGTCATCTAAGAGGAGCTCGGAGTAGAGCCGCTGCTCCTCCACATCAAGAGAATCAGCTGAGGTGGCTACCTAGGGAGGTGTTACAGACATATCCCACTGGGAGGAGGTCTCAGGGAAGACTCAGGACACCCTGAATGGACTATGTCTCTCGGCTGGCCTGGGAACGCCTTGGGATCCCTCCGGAGGAGCTGGAGGAAGTGTCTGGGGAGAGGGACGTTTGGCTATATAGTTCTCTACTGAGACTGCTGCCACTGTGACCCGTCCCCGCAGATGAAAATGAATGATAAACATTTTTATATGGTTATATTTGTTATAAAGTTATATAGTATATTTGATGTAATAATATTGATATTGCATCATCATTTTAAAATAATACTATAATGAAGTTCAATATACTTTACATTTACACACATAAATGTATATAGTACTAATACTGTACATGTAAAAAAATGCTGCCTTAATTTTTTTAGTTGAATCAAATTAACTTCTCTAGTTATCTCAATATCAATCAAACTGACAAAAATATGAAGTTACATATTGTATAACTTAAGGAAATTAGTTAGAAGATTAGCTTTAAATTTAGTCAAACAAATAAAAACGAATGCCTTTTGCCTTATTTTTGCAGTAGTATATACAACAGTTTTCTTATTAAAATGACAATATGATAGCAATATTATTACTATAACAACAGCTGTTGTAATAATTAATAATTAATAATTAATAATTAATAATTAATAATTAATAATTAATAATTAATAATTAATAATTAATAATTAATAATTAATAATTAATAATTGATACTACTTGTTAATTTGATTTAAAACACTATATTTGTAATATCTAAATTAATAATATTTAATAATAAGCACTGAAATATTAATTTAAGTTAACAGGTTTTTGTAAATAAGTTTTGCTTTTGTAATACATGACAGTCTGTATTGCATTCATAAATGTTATGGAATAACAGTCCTCCCTGGCTTACATTAACCCCTATAAGTCTATGTTAAGCATCCAGTTTGACTTTTCTATTACAGAAGCAAAATGGGTTGCAGTTATTGGTTTACTGTCCAACACCAACCTGTATTCACATCTCCTGTTAGTACAGTAGTGTGTGAACCCACTAATCAAACAATCATGGCCCAAACATAGCAGTTAGTCTATGTCGATCAAAAACCATGACCTGAAACGATGAGTTGATTACAGCGTTATTTCAGACCTGGATTTCTGAACAGGACTGTTGTCTTTGTAGAATAAATGACACAGTGATGCTGCTGTCAGGCGCTTTCTGCTAATTGCGGGATGCTGTGATTCATTCCCAGCGAAACCACAGCGAATCCACCATCCGTCTGATGGAGAGACACAAGAACACATTGCTCTTTATTTACTCCTCCTAATCCGCGTGTTTAGTATTCTGTGAGTGCCGAGGCTTCTCTTGTTTAATGGAGTTTTGTTTGGGTTGCGCAGGAACGGATGCCAGATTTCAGAGCCGTCGCTGATTTATAACTTCAGTGGAATTTGTGGACGAGCTGAACGTCCCTCGCCGCTGACACACCACCACTTTAGCAGTTATTGGATAACCACTGAACATGACGTGATGAGAAATGCTCCATAGCATGACTATAGCTAGACAAACGGCTAGCCTAGCATGAAGTTCAGATAACAGACATCCTAAATTGACCCTATTAACTCTTCCCTACATTAATCGTATCACTTTACAATAAGGTTATATTAGTTAATGCATTTACTAACATGAACAAACAATCAACAATACATTTAATACAGTATTTTTTCATGTTAGTTAATGAAAATACAACCGTTCATTGTTGGTTTATGTTAACTCACTGTGCAGTAACTAATGTCAACAAGCATGAATTAGGATTTTAATAATGCAATAGTAAATGTTAAACTATGGTTATTAAATGCTGTACAAGAATAGTTTATACTTCGTTTGTATTAGTAAATACATTAATTATTGAAACCTTATTGTAAAGTGTGACCCATTAATCTACCATTATAGTCCACTTAAAGGAGTGAATGTAAACGAGTGAGTGAATTGGACTTGCATTGAAGGGATGCCATTTTGTTTGTGTTGTTTTGGTTGATAAATCCCTCAGTAAGATTATATTTTAAATTTGTTGGTCAGACCTAGTGATAGTAATTAACCACTTTAAGCTGTCTATTGTTAATGAAACAAAGTATTTTGATTTCTGTCGTGTATACAAATGTTCAATTAACAATAAAATAATTTCTTTTGAAATTGACACTGATAGAATTCATTGAGGATGCCATCTTTTGGTCAGACATGGAAATTCATTTGGCGGTAGAAGTTAAATAAATAAAAATACAAACAAACCCAAAACTACAGCTCAAACCCTCAAATTAAAGGTTTTTTAAAGGAAGTTTCATGTAGCTTAACAGTAAAGCATTAGAAGTAAAACTAGTAATGGACTTGTAATTTACAATAAAATAAATATTCAGTCAGAAAGTCAATCAATCAATCAATCAATCAATCAATCAATCAATCAATCAATCAATCAATCAATCAATCAATCAATCAATCAATCAATCAATCAATCAATCAATCAATCAATCAATCAATCAATCAATTAATCAATCAATCAACCAGATTCATTGACTATGAATCAATCAAGCAACCAATCATTCAGCCAGATTCATTGATTGTGAATCAATTAAACAACCAATCAGCCAGATTCATTGATTATGAATCAATCAACTAATCAATCAGCCAGATTCATTGATTATAAATCAATCAAGCAACCAACCAATTAGCCAGATTCGTTGATCACGAATCAATCAACCAACCAATCAGCCAGATTCATTGATTATGAATCAATCAACCAACCAATCAGCCAGATTCATTGATTATGAATTAATCAACTAATCAATCAGCCAGATTTATTGATTAAGAATTAATCAACTAATCAATCAGCCAGATTCATTGATTATGAATCAATCAATCAACCAACCAATCAGCCAAATTCATTGATTATGAATCAATTAATCAACCAACCAATCAGCCAGATTCATTGAGTATGAATCAATCAACTAATCAATTAGCCAGGTTCATTGATTATGAATGAATCAACCAACCAATCAGCCAAATTCATTTATTATGAATCAATCAAACAACAAATCAATCAGCCAGATTCATTCATTATGAATCAAAAAAACAAACAACCAATCAGTCAGCCAGATTCGTTCATTATGAATCAAACAAACAAACAATCAGTCAGCCAGATTCATTAATTATGAAGGAAACAATTAAACAGTCAATCAGCCAGATTCATTGATTATAAATATATCAGTCAACCAATCAATTATCCAGATTAATTGATTATGAAATAATCAAGCAACCAATTAATCAGCCAGATTCATTCATTATGAATCAATCAAACAACCAACTAATCAGCCAGATTCGTTTATTATAAATCAATCAATCGACCAATCAATCAGTCCGATTCATTGATTATGAATCAAACTAATCAATCATCCAGATTCAATCAAGCAATCAATTAATCATCCAGATTCATAGATTATGAATCAATCAATCTGTCAGCAAGATTTATTGATTAGGAATCTTGATTACATTTTTTGATAGATGACGATGATTGACTTTTGCAAAGATTTTGTATTTTTTAAAGGGTTAGTTAACCCCAAATTGAAAATGATTAATTATTATTATTAAATATAAAATTTATAATCATTTACTCACCTAAGCTTCTTTCTTCTGTTAAGCACAAAGAATATATTTTGAAAAATGTTGGTTGTTGGCCTTCATTGACTTCCAAAGAATTTTTGTTCTGCTATCGACGTTAATGAGTGCCAGCAACCAGCATTCTGTAAAATATCTTTATGTGTTCAACAGAAGAAAGAAATTCTTAAAGGTGTAAAACCACATAAAAGAGGGTAAATTATGAGGTAATTTTCATTTTTGGGTGAACCAACCATAGCATTTTCTTTAAAGATTGTTAGTAAAAAATGAAAGTAGCATTACTTCTACATTTTGTATTGTTGTTGAAAACCATTTTTCATCTTGTCCAGAATTTCACAAGTTGAATTTCCAAGTAAGCAGTGCTGCAAACATATTCATTGAGCTATCACCATTAAAGTGTCTTGTTTTCTTCTCCATTCCCACTTATTCTGCCCATTCGGTCGTTTCTCAACTGCCTTTTTTACTGCTTTGTTGGCCTGAAAGTAGGCCGGCAGCCATTTCGAACAGCTCATTATTGCTGATCACTCTTCATGTTGTCTTTGTTTATGGGCTTGACTATTTGGCTACCATGGCAGAAGATGGATTGTGGGATGTTTTCAGCTCAGCGCTCTGCATTCTCTCTCCTCTCCTCTCCTCTCCTCCAAAATACCAGTTTCCTTTCCTGGGTAACCGAATCTGGGAATGCAGAGCTCAATCTGAATGGCTGTGGGATTGGACAGGGCACATGGGCATTCCTGAATCTATAGGGTCTCTTAGCAACCACTGATCATGTGCCAACTGTGGTTCCGTAAGGGCCTCAATGTGGAGTTCTGATGCTTTGGATGAGTTTTTTTGTTTTGTTAATTCATTTATTCATTTAGCAGATGCTCTAATTCAATGAAACGTACTAATGAGAAAAATCACAAGAATTTTTCTTGTGAATAGACAGGCATTTCTGTGTAGGGACTCATTTCAACTCATTCAACTCATTTTAACCATTGGGAAATACATGTTTTATTTCATTTGATTTTTTTCAGCCTTTGTTTTCTTTAGGTCAAAAAGCTGTGCCACACTGTAAAAAATGCCAGGTTCCACACAATTGATTTGTGTTGGGGCAACATAAAAAAAGTTAACTTATTAGTTTTTACCAAGTTTTTTTCAAGTTGTCCCCCAAAAAAGCATCAAGAATTGTGTTGTTTGAGCTCTTTTTAAATAAGTAGTTTGAAGAAACAACAAACATATTTTTTTCCACACAGATCACAGTGCAGCGAAATACTTATTAATTGTCATTATAACATCTTTTACCCTTTAGATTATGTGATTCAAATATACAATACTGTTCAATATTCAAACAATACTGTAAATTCTTTTGCCAATATGCCAATTTTTACTAATTTCAAGTACAGTATATTTTGTATGACCACCGAGTGATTAGTTGCCTTTGCTTAAGAAAGTGAATGAACCTATTGTTTTTAAAGCAGGGGTGCCCAAACTTTTTTTTATGAAGGGCCAAGAACCAAACTTGATTGAGGCTAGTGGGCTGAAGGTAAATATAGTTGCCATGGGTAATTTATTAGTTTTTTAATAATGTTTAGAAATTACTAGAAAACGTTGCTTTATACGACTAACACAGGTTTTTTTTACTTTTAACAATGAGCACAAAACAATCTCATTTATAACAGAAATACACTAGTTTTTGCCTTGATTTGCTTGACATTTAATTGAAACATTTAGTTTCAGTTTGCTTTTTTTGTAGCTCAGCAATATAAACAAACAAAAAAGGTTATGTCAAATTAGAAATGACGATCTCTGTGTAAAGGCACAATCCTTTCCATCATTCTCACTTCTCCTCTCAGATGATATGGCAGGCCAAATCAAAGGTTACAATGGGCCAACTTTGGCCCGTGGGCCCTACTTTGGGCAAATCTCTTTTAAAGTGATTAGTTGACTTTACTTAGAGTTAGTTAACATGTTGCCTTAATATTTTTACACAAATTAACTAATTTTTTAAAGTAAAGCCAACTAATTGTTTTTAAAGCAGCAGGTTTAGTTAGTATTTTTTTTTTAAAGAAAAGTAAATGCTACCTGAACCATTGATACAAGGTAGGATGGATCCATCGTTTCATGTTCGTGATGCCAAATTCTGACCCTACCATCCGAATGTTGCAGCAGAAATCGAGACTCATCAGACTATGCAACGTTTTTCCAATCTTCTATTATCCAATTTTGGTGAACCTGTGCAAATTGTAGCCTTAGTTTTCTGTTTTTAGCTGACAGGAGTGGCACCTGGTGTGGTATTCTGCTGCTGTAGCCCATCTGCCTCAAGATTGGCCGTGTTGTACATTCAGAGATGCTCTTCTGCATACCTTGGATGTAATGAGTGGTTATTTGAGTTACTGTTGCCTTTCTATCAGTCTGGCCTTCTGCTCTGACCTCTGGCATCAACAAGGCTTTTGCGCCCATAGAACTGCCGCTGAATGGATATCTTTTTTTCAGACCATTCTCTGTAAACCCTAGAGATGGTTGTGCATGAAAATTTCAGTAGATCAGCAGTTTCTGAAATACTTAGACCAGCCTGTCTGGCACCAACAACCATGCCACATTCAAAGTCACTTAAATCACCTTTCTTCCCATTCTGATGCTTGGTTTGAACCGCAGCAGATCATCCTGACCATGTCTACATGCCTAAATGCATTGAGTTGCTGCCATGTGATTGGCTGATTAGAAATTTGGGTTAAGGAGCAGTTGGACAGATGTACCTAATACAGTTTTTTTTTTTTTTTTTTTTTTTTTGCATAAATCTGCCGAATAAAGAGATATATATGATATATATATATCTTATGTATTTTCAGTATATGTATTTTCTCCAAAGACACCAAAATGGCTAATAATACTAAAATTATTCCATAACAGATTTCTGACCAAACTCTTTGGCCAAAAAAAACATAAAAAATGGTATACTGATAAACCACATTCTTTCACAAAAGTTAAAGGTGTGATGTTCTTTCCATCCTGCTGTATGTAGTGTGCGATGTGTCTGAGGGTTGCCAAGTCAGCTCTTTTCCTGCACAATTAGGATACTTTTTTTAATTCCACAGGTTACAAAAAAGTCTATGTACATAAGAAAGTCAGTCAATTTACAATTTAATAATGAATATCTTGAATGTTTATTTTGGCCACATTCTGAGTTTGCATGTTCTACCCATGTTGGCGTGGATTTTCTCCGGGGGCTCCGGTCTCCCCCACAGTCCAAAGAAATGTGGTATAAGTGAATTGGGTAAACCCGATTGGCCGAAGTCCATGTGTTTGTATGTATGTGTGTAAATGTGAGAGTGTATGGGTGTTTCTCAGTTCTGTGTTGTGGCTGGAAGAGTATGCACTGTGTAAAACATATGCTGGAATAGTTGGCGGTTCATTCCGCTGTGGTGACCCCTGATAAATAAGGGACTAAGCCAAAGAAGAATGAATGAATGACCACATCCATTACAATTTTAACTGCAGTCAAATGAGAAACACAAAGCTAGCTGTGCAGTCAATCTTAAAGTAAAATGCCTTTTTTATGATGACATAATCATCATAGTTGGTAATATACAACTATTTGCAAAGCAGAAACCATGTACTATGCATACAGTGATTGAAAATATGTATTTTAATAATAAGTCATGGCATTTTTTGTTTTGATATTATTGTGCTAGTATTGATTGGCCATTGGGCTAGTTTAGTTGCAAAGACCTGGCCACCCTGGTGACAGGTGGCATTGTTTCTGGCAGAACTACATCACTGTCAGACTCTATCCTTCACAGAAACCAGCAGGTGTGTGTGTATGTGTTTAGTGTGCTCTAATCTGTGTCTCCGCATCTTTCTCTAAACTGAGGTCACCTTGATCTGCCTCTTTCACACTTGCCAGTGTATCTCAGTGTGTCTCGCTGTCTGCTTATCGATTCCTCCTTCATTGGGCTCAGAGGTGCCCGTGATTGACGCCAGCTAACTGATATGCTAAACCCACTCCACACGCATCTCTGTGTGATCCATCCCACTCACTCCTTCTAATTGCGGTAAAGGCCATGTTTCTGTGACAGCCTTGTTTACGTGATGGTGGCATTGATGGGCTCAGAGCTCAGTCAGGAGACATGCAGAAACGCATGCGCCAGGGTTACCGAACATGTCTGATATCTGCTATTATGCTGTCTGTCTGCAAAATTGTTAAGTGGGTGTTCATCCTGTTCATACATGGTTCAAAGTATCTTTTAGAGTTGAAAAGCTTTACCGTTCTGTCTCTTCTAAGAATCCAGGTAGAATTAGCTTCTTATGTAAATTTGATGGTCAAAGCTGGTCATTCATCAACATTAGCTAGCCCAAGTGGATCTAGATAGTTGATTAGTTCATTTGTGAATGTGTGTGTGTGTGTTTTGCTAATTATTAACTGTGGGCAGTTTATCAAAAGATACTTTGACGTTGTCTTGAGAACACCTGGCTAGAGTTTGAAGTTGTTTTAAAAGTGAAGACCTCCACATTTTAATCTAATAAACTGGCTAATAAAGTTTTCAGATTTTCAGTTCAAAGTATTTAGTTTGAACTTTCAATTATTTTTAAAGGAATTTAAGTTCATGGAGTTTATCAGAAGAAAAAAATCTGACTTGTTACATGATTTGGGAAGTTTGTAGTGTAATTTGATATGCAACTAGTACGTTTAAACAAATATTAGCGTATTGTAGCATGTTACTATAGCATATTTATATTACCTACTTGAGAAAGTACAATAAAAATTACTATAGTGTTACTATAGAGCCGTACTATTGCAGAGTATGCAAATAAACCCTCTGAGTTCGCCAGATCACACCGGTGTGACCAGCATCTTTTTTTTCTTATCAGTGCAAAAGACACTAAGAATACTCTGTTGATTTTGGTCACACAAATAAGTGTTATACACCATTCAAAGCTGTTAGGTGTCTATTTTTTGTGTTAACTCCCAATATCAACAAAAGTGTGTGCTTTTGCAAAATAAGGAAAATTAAAAAGTGTCCACGTTCTTTCTGTTGTGGTAATTCTATAGGTTAAATGGTCACACAACAACTGTTCATTTATTAGTTTTCCTTTGACTTAGTCCCTTTATTTATCAGGGGTCGCCACCGCGGAATAAACCGCCAACCTATCCAGCATATGTTTTACACAGCTGATGCCCTTCCAGCTGCAACCCAGTACTAGGAAACACCCATAAACTCTCAAATTCACACACATATACTCTACGGGCAATGTAGTTTATTCAATTTACCTATAGCGCATGTCTTTGGACTGTGGGGGAAACCGGAGCACCCGGAGTAAACCCACATGAACACGGGGAGAGCATACTAACTCCACATAAATGACAACTGGCCCAGATGGGACTCCAACCAGCGACCTTCTTGCTGTGAGGCGACAGTGCTAACCACGGAGCCACCATATTATATAAATAATATTATATAAGTAATATAATAAATATTGTATTATACATTGTACTATAGTAAGATTCAAAACAATATTTTTTTTTACTATAAATTATTATAGAATTTTTCATTTGAGTTGCTGCTATACAGTACGTATTAATTTGTTTGCAGTGCATGTTTTGCCATGATCTAGCATGTTTATATTATTTATTAAGTTATCACTTTTTAACTTGTTGCTAAGGAGTTCCTGGCATGTTTTTATCATGTGATCAGCAATTTCTTGCACTCTGTTAAAATGTTGACCTAATTTAGTATGTTATCAGTGGCAATCTAAGTCTATGGGACTTTTCCTAGAGATTAAAAAATCTCTTAGGAAATCAAGTCGACCTTACATAGCATGACAGTGTTCTGTCATTCCTATGCCAGATTATGATGATGATAATAATAATATTATCATTATTAATAATAATAATAATAATTTTAATAATAATAATGATGTCTTTTATAATAGTGTATAAGATATTTTATGTCATTTATTTTATATACATTATTATTATTATTATTATTATTATTGTATTATTTATTTTATTATTTTGTTTTATTTAAGACAGAACATCTTATTAATAATACATTAATAATTCAATACATTTAAATGCTATTTGGTAAGAAATTAAGCATAATATCTAACTATGTAATGGTATTTTTTTTCATGTACTTGTGGTCTGTTGTGTCATCCTGCTCTAAATCAGTTTTAGGTCATTTCAGGTATTTATTTAGTTGTTCAGATAGCTGCAAGCACTGAGAATTTAGTCATGATTTGCTGCTATTCAGATTCTATATCTATAGTGATACTGCAAAAAATGCTGGCTTCCACACAATAGATTTGTGTTGAAACAACATAAAGAAATTAAAATAATTTCTTAGTTTTTACAAATTTAAGTGGATTGAACTTGAAACAATTAAGTTGTCCCAAAACAGTGTTGTTTCAGTTTATTTTAAATAAGTAGTTTGAACAAACAGCATAAAAACAACATATTTTTTGAGTGTATTAGAAGAAACTTAAGAACAATATTGACTCAAAATTTTCCAAGACGTTGCAAGTGATGTATGCTTTTCTACATGCATATTAACACAGTCATTTTTATCTCCCCCCAAGATCAGCCTGAAAGGCCACTGAATTGTGGCCCACTTGTGACTTCTATTTAATCATCATTTTTTTTGTCTGGGAAAGTGCTTAGTCATGTTCCCAAGTGAACGATTTAACGGATCTTTAATTAGCCCAGACTGTGAATGAGATCCCACGGCGAGCTTAATGACCAATGAGCTCCTTAATGACCAGCAAGCCCTTTCAATTACACATGTTCACACACACACCTGTCTTATTCTCGTCTGCAGTCACATCAGATTGTGTAGAGAAATATAGTGTTTTATTTTATATACCATCATGCTTAAGGCTACCAATAAGCCATTTTCCTCTTGGTTAAACTGCAGATCTGCCTTTTCATTTGTTTGGCCAGAGAACTGGTCGGGAGACTGAGCCTGATTTCTCTCAAGTTTTTTTTTCCTTATCCATTTCAGATAATTGGTAAAGTTTTGGGTCCTTGCCACTGTTGCCTTTGGCTTTGGTTAGTTAGGGTCAGTAGAGCCGCCCTAATGCGAATCTGTCAGCAATGACATTCATGTGAAACTGAACCATGTCTTCATTAAACTGACTAGAACAAAATCAACATTCTGCTGAATTAAATGTGCTTGATGTTTTTAACTTGATTGATAATGTCGCAACTTTGTACCTGATTTATTATTATTAAACGTTCATCGTTTTAAAGCTACTTTGACACAAATAATGTCGCCCTATAGATATAAAAGTTACTTGACTTGACCTTTGACAGAGGAGCTTTGCCATGTTTGCAGCCATATGTTATGTTAAAGCCAGACTTGGTTAAGGCTTTTGATTATACAATTAAAGTCAGAATTATTAGCCCTCCCGAATTATTAGCCCCCTGTATATTCTTTTTCTGTTTAAAGGTGCTGCAAGTTTTTGACTCTTCTAAAGCATAAAAATAGTTTAATATGTTTGCAGATATTTAAGAAACTTGCCAAGTGAACATTCTTGTTTATCTGAAAAACAATGCTGAAGTCAGATATTCTGCTTTGAAAATGTCTGGTATGTGGCGGAACATATGTCTTAGTTTTGGTTCTTTTAACCTGCCCACTGCCTCTTCAGCCAATTATATTTCAGCACCTCGGGTTGCTTTGTTGGAAAACCATGTATTTCATTCATTCATTCATTCATTCATTCAGAGAGGCTTTCAAAGCATGTGCCCATGACCGAAATGCGACCTCGGTTGGACAGTAGCAGACTCCGAAATGAGATGCAGATTCAGAGTTCCACATGAGGTTATTAATTAGTAAATATTATAAATATTCTGAACGGAAACATTAGGTGAGCTGGTTTCATTGTAACCCTGCGCCCTAACAACACGCTATGTGATGAGATTTGCACAAAACACGACAAAAATTTAAATACAGCCATTCAGAAGCACATAATATGCACTCACTCACTAAATGGTAAGGTTTATAATCTAATAAATACATATTAAACCACTTTAGCATTAATAAATGTAGATGCTGAATCGCTGATATGTGTTTTGAGTCTAAAGTTCAATTTCAAGTGGTTTATTTCATTTTCAAGATCTGAGCTAAACTGTCTGCTGCTGCTTTCAGTAGTACACCAATAAATGTCACGTTACGTGACATTCAAACTCACATTGTTAGCATTTAACACTAAATAAAGCACATGAGGTGTAGCTGAGCAGATCATTGTAAGTTTTCTGTTGTTCACCTGTGAGAAAAAGAAGCCGTTTCTAAAATATCAATTCGAGTTGTTGGTTAGAACAAAAACTCCTTTTAATATGGAGAATATTCCCTCTATCGCGTGTTGTTGTTTTTATATAGGACACGATTTAAATCAGCCTTTAGGCTTGATCGTCAGAATTGCTACTGTTCCTCAATCTGGCAACCTGTGCTTGCGTTTGTTTTAATCCAGGAATGCAATACCTAGTTCAACCACTGGGTGTCAAACTTACATACTGCACCTTTAATGGAGAGATTGTTTTCAACACATTTCTAAACATAACAGTTTTAACTGTTTAACTGTGATTTCTTTTGTCTTTGCTGTGATGGCAGTTCATAATATTTTACTACATATTTTTCAAGATACTTGTATTCAGCTTATACAAGTATATATGGTGCTGAAATCAGCTTTTTTCTCTGATTGGTCAACCAAATCTTATAAACGATCAGTTTATAAAATACATCATTTACAGATCTACTGAAGAATAAAATGAATATGCAATGCATTACGATCCTTGCATGATCAGAGCAAAGCGTTTATACACTGTAAAAATAAAAGTTGAGTTAACTTAATTTTAGAGCAACCTGCTACAAAGAAATTTTGAGTTTATTAAGCTTCAGTGGTTGAAGTTGTGCCAATTTTTTTAAGTTGACTGAAAAGGCTGGTTTAAGTCAAGTATTCTTTATGAAATTATTTGGCACAGCTTCAACCACTGAAGATTAATAAACTAAAAAATTCTTTGCAGCCGGTTGCTTTAAAATTTTAAGTCAACTCAACTTTTTATTTTTTACTGTGTATAATTATAATATTTTTATATTTTGTATAAACTATATATTTTATATAAACTATAAATATAAAAATAAAAACATTTAAAGTAATGGAACATTATATGTAAAAACTATTATTCTGAGATGATGTGATGAGTTCAGATTTGGTTGACCAATCAGAGGAAAAAGGGCATTTCAGCACCGCCTACATTTGTATAATAAATCCCCCCCCCCCTCCCGTTTTCCTACCCTAAACCAAAAAAAATAATAATACATCTTTATTTATTTATTTTTTTTTTGTAAGCAAGCGAAAAGGGGAAAACAGCCGTTTTCTTAGTTTTCCTTTTTGTTTTTGTTTGAAAACTAATATGGAATGGACAGAAGATACCCTGATTGCTAATAATATTGACCTTAAAATGTAAAAAAAAATTATTAAATCAGCTTTTATTCTAGCTGAAATAAAAAAATTATCTGAAATACTGTGAAAGATTCCTTGCTCTTTTAAACATTATTTGAGAAATATTTGAAAAGGAAAAAGATTCACAGGAGGGCTAATAAATTTGACTTCAACTGTATGTGCTGTATATTGTTGACCAATTACAACAGAGTAGACCTGTTCCCTCCTTTTCCTCCTCTCAGTATTGAAAAGTATTGCATGTTTTGTAAATTGAACCTGCTTATGTGCTACACAAAGGCTCTTTTGTTGCAAACCAGAACGTACACACTCAGACTAACTAGAGTCTGATGCTACAGTCTGGCACATCTCGTGTGCAACACACTGACATGCTGACGTGGGCATGCAGTTGGACTGGCGCATTTTGCAGGATAGTCAGAATCATTAGTTTTATGTGATGTTGTGTAGTCACGCTCGGAGACCCTGCCTTTCCTCTTCTCCGGTCCGAAAATTCAGCCTTTTTTGACAGAAGTGCTGACCACTGTCATATGTGGGGTAAAAAAAAAATACGTCAGCAGAAATGTTCCACAAAATATCCGTGCATTGACTCATCATGAGCTGGCTCAAACCTTTGGCTCAGAATTACGCATGACCCTAGTATGGTCTTGATATTAGCTCCTGTCTCATTACACAATGTGCTAGGCGTTCTGTCACTGACAATACAAAACATTGCTTCTTTCATGAAATATAGCCAATCATGACCCAATATATATTAATATGCAGAAATGTGAACATGATTTGAGAGTTGTAATTGAGATGACTGACTAATCCTGACTAATCTATTTTATTGTCCGTTGTTCAATTATTACTGTCAAATAATTATTGATTGTAAGGGTAAGGGGGTGACACAGTGGCTCAGTGGTTAGCACTGTGGCCTCACAGCAAGAAGGTCCCTGGTTTGAGTCCCCGCTGGACCAGTTGGCATTTCTGTGTGGAGTTTGCTTGTTCACTGGGGTTTCCTCTGGGTGTATAGTGTATGAGTGTGTGTGAATGTGAGAGTGTATGGGTGTTTCCCAGTACTGGGTTGCGGCTCTACAGGCATCCGCTGCGTAAAACATATGCTGGAATAGTTGGCGGTTCATTACACTGTGGTGACCTCTGATAAATCAGAGACTAAGCCGAAGGAAAATTAATGAATGTAAGGGAAAGGGTTGGTGAGGTTTGGGTTGTGGAAGAGCTTCAGTGTTTGTAATTGTTTTGCTTTTTTTTTTTGTCTGTATCATGTCTGGATGGGACCCCCTTGAACATGAGATGTTGCATCTCAAGGATTTATCCATTAAATAAACTGAAAACTGATGAGGATTTTCTGTGAATTATGTTTTAATTTTTTTTTTTACATTTCTGCCACATACATTGTATTTCTGGGTGTTTCTTCTTCTGAACTTTTCTTTCTTCTTCTGTACTTTTATATCCTGTTGTTTAATAATATATATTCAATTCAATTCAAGTTTCTTTGAATAGCACTTTTCATAATAATTATGGTTCCAAAAGCAGCTTTACCAAAGGTGCGCATTATTACATTAGTCAAAATTGTTGTGTATAAGGGGTGGACAGTTTCTAAACATAATTAACCTGCAGTTATAATATATACAACCCAAATATATACTTGGCCACAGCCATGTCACCCTGCAGCCCAAAACCGATCACTCACTAAAGCTAAGCAGTGCTGAGCCTGGTCAGTACCAGGATGGGAGACTACTTGGGAAAACTAGGTTGCTGTTGGAAGTGGTGCCAGCAGGGGGCGATCAACCTGTGGTCTGTGTGAGTCCTAATGCCTCAGTATAGTGAAGGGGACACTATACTGTCAGTGAGCGCTGTCTTTCAGATGAGACGTTAATCTGAGGTCTTGACTCTCTGTGGTCATTAAAAATCCCATGGCACTTCTTGTAAAGAGTAGGGGTGTAACGCCGGTGTCCTGGCCAAATTCCCTCTATTGGCCCTTACTGGCTTCGCAATCACCCCCATCCACCAAATTGGCTCTATCGCTGTCTCTCCACTCCACCTACAGCAGGTGTGTGCTGAGCGCATTGGCACCATTGTCCTGTGGATGCAAGTAAATGCTGCACACTGGTGGTGGTGTGGAGAGACCCCCCTCATGATTGTGAAGCACTTTGGGTATATGGCCATACAAAATAAATGCGCTATATATAAATGCTCATTACAAATCTTTAAACTCTGTCATTTGTGCTTTCAACATCATGGAATCGTCAAGAAGAATCCTTTATTATAGAGTAACTCGTTATAATCTGTGAAGCTGAAAAATAACATTACAGTACAACATTAGTAAATAAAAGTACAAAAACTGGGAATACAAAAAAAGTGTTTTAAAAAGATTTCTGCATTTCAACTAAGCCAGAAGCGCTCTTCCTTGAAAGAAAACTTTCTTTTAGTTTATATCATTATATCATTATCCTTGTTGGATTCTGACAGTCATGTGAGTGTTAGTAAATGAATGTCAGAATTTTTGTATTTGTTTAAAGTATTTCTCGAAGGCGGTGTGCAGGTCTGCCCTGGCCTAAAGACATGTTGAGCCTCTGCTGTGGATCTCAGATAAAAGCAGGCCGGGAAATTGCTAAGGACTGGTCTCAATATCCATCCTTATTGGCTCCACATCTGTCAAACAGGCCAGGCCAAGGGTTATATTCTACAGTTTAACAGCATTTTTCAGCTCAACCCCATCGGACATTGCCACACTTTTAGTCTCACTTCATTCAATGAAGTTTACTGTTGAGTGTTTGAACAGAAGTATTGGCATAATCTGTGTTCTTAGAGCTAATCACTTCTATACTATCATTCTTATTGTTTTAGGAGTACAATTTGCATGGTATTTCATTAAAAACAGATTTACGCTTGTTTACTTGCATCTGACAGATCCCCTAATTTTTCCGCAATCGCTGAATCCAACGCAAAATCAACAAAAAGTTGCACATTTTTGCAAACCTGCAAAATTCTTCATTAAACGCAAAATAATCACAAAAAATTTAAAAAATCTCATAAAACATCAAATTCCAAAGCATATAAGCAAATTATATTTATTTCAATTTCCAATGAAATATTTTACGTGACTTACAGACGTTGCATATGTAGCACACCTGATGTTATTTGAGTGTCTCTTGAAAAATGACGTCTCACCTGCCTCACAATCATTACATTACATAGAAGTGGGGGAAATTGTTTTGGAGCCTATCCAGTAAGAAGACGAGGATGAAGCACGAGTGATATACATTTCATACATTTCTATATATTTTTATTATATATATAAATATATATATATATATATATATATATATATATATATATATATATATATATATATATATATATATATATATATATATATATATATATATATATATATATATATATATATATTTATTTATATATATATATTTATTTATTTATTTATTTTTTCATATATTTAAATATATATTTTTAATCGCAAAATTGTCTGCAAATTTCTGGGAATTACCGCCACAAAATCAGTAATTTTTGTCACAAAAAATCACAAAAGAAATCGTGAAAAACTAGGGGGTCTGATCTGAGATGCACTACAAAAAATTATTTTCTTACTGAAAAGATTGTGTTTTGTTTCCAAATATCTACACATTTTTAAATCAAGAAGCATTTTCTAGGCAAGTAAAAATGTTGTCTTGTTTTGAGAATTAATGTGCCCAAACAGTGAGTTTTTCTTTAAAACAAGCAAAATGATCTGGGATTGGGGTAAGAAAAATAATCTTATTTTCGATTTAAAACAAGATAATTTTGTATGCCATTGACAGATTATTTTGCTTGTTTTGAGAAAAAACTCACTGAAATTTGCCATATTATTTCTTAAATCAAGACAATAAGCCTTGCTTGTCTAGAAAATGCTTCTTGATTTTAAGAATATTTAGATATTCAGACATTCAGTGCATCTTAAACCACCTGTTTCACAAAGCCAGTTTGTATTTATTCTGAACAAACTCACGCTATACAGTATGACTAACCTGCTTTAGAGCAGGTTTTATTCTGGGTTAGATACTGCAAACCCAAAATGGACCCTTTTTGGGTTTGCTCTTTATTCAGATGTGAATAAAGATCATCTGATGCAATGAAGCCACTCCAAGTCCCTGTCTGCCTTTTTGCTCTAAATTAAAGCTCTTACGCTAAAATTCAGTCATTTTTTAAATAAAAAATGATCTTTTGTTGTTTGCATGATTAGATTTCAGCCCATCTCAAATGCTTTTACACCAGTTATTTCCATAGATCTGAGAGCTATCCAGACAAAGAAAAAGGATGAAGTGTCTAAGTGTATATAAGTACAATTAAAAGCCACCAACTTGTCTTTTTCACATTTGCCATCTTTTTGTAAAATTAAAGGAACACAGATGAAACATTTTCAGGAACATACCTTCAACAAGCTGTTTTAATCTTGTGAATACAAACTAAAAACAAGATTTTCTGCCTGATTTTGTTCATTTTTTGATTTCACTTTAAGTATATGAAGGCTTTACTCTCTTTTAATCAAGTCAAATCGAGTGTTTTGAGTTTTTATCATTTTGCAAAAATTTCCAGTTGCTTTTACACTTACGAATTAACATCTGGAATGCATCTCAAACTACCTCCCAAAATAGTTTACTTGATCGAATTTCTTGTCTCAAATTCATTTTGGAGGGCATTTCTGTGGCCGTAGTGCTATCAAGACAGAAAAGCTGAATGAACTGGCAAAATGTAAATAGGATCAATGAAGAACCCCTCAACTTCCCATTTTCACTCTTTGTTTGTCTTCTTTGCGTGGAGTTAAAGGCATGTGCGTGCCAGGCTCAGAGACCCAGGCGTAATCTTTGGGATTGGGACTTAAGCTCGGTAAGGCTGACGAGAGCTGCCCATATCCTGGACACGGCCCTGAATGTTCCCGGAATGTTCCCCTTCAGGCAGCCACCACAGCTGGGAAGCACCTTCTCAGAACTTATGGATTATGGTAGGAAAAAACAATGACTAGGTCTGAGAAAAACTCTCCCATCGCTCAAACACGCACAGACCGGCCAATATCCCACAAAACTTTTTAAAGAGATTGGGATAGCTCATTAAGGATGAAGAGTGTTGTTGTGATATTTGAAATATCTACATCCCATTAGTGGTCAAACTGTCCTCTGATGGCTCTTTGGCTTAATGTTCGTTGAGTTTATCCAGAAACACACTCTCAAGCGCAAACATTTGGATTGGAGTGTTTGCCCACAGAGAGAAATGTTTATGTGGCGTGTGAGTGATGGATCTGCTCTGCGTTTGTGACGCAGACATGTCCAACTGGTGGATTTAAGCAAACCCCTAAACATTAGGTTTAAACTCACTCACTCACTTTCCTTCAGCTTAGTTCATGATTTCTCTACAGTTTCCACAGAGGAATGAACCACCAATTGTTCTGGCACATGTTTAATGCAGCGGAGGCCCTTCCAGCCACAATCCAGCACTGAGAGTACACTAACTCATGAACCCCCAGTGCTGGCAAACACAAATACACTCTCTCATTCACACACACTCAAACACTACGGGCAATTGTGTTTATTCAATTCACCTATTGAAATGTGTGCTCATTTTTGCGATTGTTTTAGAACTTCCGATTCAGTTTCCTATGGGAGAAATGACTAGGAATAGTAAACTGCATAACACGGACAATCTACTTGCCAACTGACCCAGCTGAGGCTCGAACCAGCGACCTTCTTGCTGTTAAGCTACCACTGCACCACCGTGATGCCATTTTCTTAACTTACTGTCTATTTTCTGTATGTTTGCATTTGATATTATTTTGTTTACTCTAATAAAGTTATCGTGCTGTATTGCTCTTTGGTCAGCCTGGTGGTTGTTGTAAATGTGCTATACAAATATGTATACAGTAAGTGAACTTGAACTTGTTTGCTTGGATAATATACTGCCAAACATTTCTTTCGTAATGCATGTAATGAAACTAATGTCAGTGTGTCATGCTAAAACAAGGATTTAATAAGAAAGAGTCTATGTAGTGTGGCACGGTGGCTCAGTAATTAGCACTGTCGCCTCACAGCAAGAAGAGTCCCAGCTGGGACAATTGGCATGCGCCTGGAAGAGCGTCCACTGTGTAAAACATATGCTGGAATAGTTGGCGGTTCATTCCGCTGTAGTGTCCCCTGATAAATAAGGTACTAAACCGGAGGAAAATGAAGAGTAATGAAATGAGTCTATGTAGTCTCACATAAATTAATGTTTTTCATATTCTCACATATACTTTGTCCTTTTTCCTTCTTTTTCTGGCCTGGCTATTGACACCTTTTTCTGATTTAAAGAGTAATAAAAGGAGACACAAATAAATAAGTAAATACACAGAGATAACCCCTCCGTAAAACATTGATCTTTAAAATGCCAGCAAAATTAGTTATGCAAATTAGTGCTTATCCAATTAAATAACTTATTTACATGTTAAACAGTTTACAAATAAAAACCTGTGCAATGAGATTAATTAGTACACTCTCAGAAATAAAGGTACTCAAGTTGACACAGAGGTAGTACCTTTTGAAAAGATACAAATTTGTACCTAAATGGTCCATATTAATACCTCAAGGGTACATACTAGTACCTAAAAAGTACAAAAGTGTTCCTCTTAAAAACTTTTAGGTACTAATATATTCGTTTGAGGGACCAATATGGACCCTTTAAGTACAAACATTTGAAAAAGGTACCACCGCAGTGACAGCTTGCGTACCTTTATTTCTGAGAGTGTACAGTAACAAAAATCACAATTATTATTGTTAATTCCATATAAAAAAAGCCTTAATTAGCTTGCATTATATACAGTTGTAGTCAGAATTATTAACCCTCCTGTTTATTTTTTTCTGCAATTTCTGTTTAACGGATTATAGATTTTTTCAACACATTTCTAATCATAATAGTTTTAATAACTCATTTCTAATACCTGATTTAACTTTGCCATGATGACAGTAAATAATATTTGACTAGATATTTTTCAAGACACTTCTATACAGTTTAAAGTGACATTTAAAGGCTTAACTAGGTTAACTAGGTAGGTTAGGATAATTAGGCAAATTATTGTATAATGATGGTTTGTTCTGTAGAATATTGAAAAAAATTAGCTTAAATGGCCTAATAATTTTGACCTTTAAAATGGTTCATAAAAAATTAAGAGCTGCTTTAATTCTAGCTGAAATAAAAGAAATGAGACTTTCTTCAGAAGAAAAAAATATTATCAGACATACTGTGAAAAGTTCCTTGCTCATTTGAGAAATATTTAAAAAAGAAAAAAAAAATCAACGGGGGCCTAATAAATGAATTCAACTGTATTTTTAAAGCTGAATATTGTATTATATATTTTTTTATTGTCAAATAGACTTTTATTGAATACTGCAATTTAAATAAATGGTCAATATCTTCAACCACACATGAAAAAGGTGATTACATGTAGATTACATATATTTTATTCTTCTCCTTGTTTGTGAGCAGCTGTTGAATATTTCAACGCATTGTCAGTCAGTCAGTCAGCTTTTCCCGAAGGCAATTTGGTTGCAGCATACAAGCATATCACACATGATACACAAAAACACATTGTACAATACAAATCTACCCTACATTTAAAACCTTTACAGCTGAGGGGATAAATGAAAGTTTGTACTTATTTGTTTTACTAAGAGTAAAAGAGTGAATATGAAGGGAGAAGATAAAACTTGTGGTGCATAGGATGGGAATCATCTGACAACACAAAGCTTGTCTATAGTATAACTGAGCCATAGTCATTTGTTTTCTCCCTGTTATTCTTCCTCCTAGGCTCACAATTTTCTTCAAACAACTCTTATTTTTCACACTCAGAGAATTTAACCAACAAAGCAAGATAACAGTGACTGAATGTATGAACTGTAAAACATGCACATGAGTGATTTATCCATATTAAAAGATCTTAATTTCTGTAAGAAGTACAATCTTTGCTGCCCCTACTTACACAAAATATTAGTATTAACAGAAAAGGACAATTTATTATCTAAAACGGTTACCAAAACACTTATACTGATCAACACTCAACACCCACTCCGTTAATATTTAATGTTGTATACAGTTGAAGTCAGAATTATTAGCCCCCATTTGATTTATTTATTATTGATTTATTATTTCCCAAATGATGTTTAACAGAGCAAGGAATTTTTCACAGTATGTCTGATAATATTTTATCTTCTGGAGAAAGTCTTATTTGTTTTATTTCAGCTAGGATAAAAGCAGTTTTTAATTTTTCAGGTCAAAATTATTAGCCCCTTTAAGCTATATATTTTTTCAATAGTCTACAGAACAAACCATCGTTATTCAATAACTTGCCTAATTACCCTAACCTGCCTAGTTAACCTAATTAACCTAGTTGAGCCTTTAAATGTCACTTTAAGCTGTATAGAAGTGTCTTGAAAAATATCTAGTCAAATAATATTTACTGTCATCATGGCAAAGATAAAATAAATCAGTTATTAGAAATGAGTTATTAAAACTATTATGCTAAGAAATGTGTAGAAAAATCTTCTCTCCGTTAAACAGAAATTGCAGAAAAAAATAAACAGGAAGGCTAATAATTCTGACTTCAACTGTACGCATTGCACACATTTTATCAGTAGCACATACGTTTGAAGCAGTCTGATTTATAGGTGCATGAATAAACAACTGTAACTAAATACAAACATTGGAAGAAAATCTAAAAGTGCTGTTAATTTGGAATTATTTGGATTGTTTGTACTCGCTTTGCAAAGCAGATGGTGTTACCCAATTATACAGCCTAAAATACCAAAACTAGATCTCACCCATTATAATCAGCACATTAGAGCCAGTGTAAATATGAAATATTTTCTGCTGTGTATACGGTTTCAATGATTACAGTGTTTGTAAGAGTTTAAACCTGATGTGGACGGCACAAACACTCACATAAAACAGTGTAAATAGCTTTTGTTGGTTACATTTTATTTGGCTGACTTTCAGTATAAAATTTGATAAAATACTTGACTAACTGTTGTATTTTTCTTGTTGCTAAGTGGCTTGGTGACCACTATAGCGCTCTTTTCCAGTGATTGCACAAATGCTATGTTATGTGTGTGTGGGTGTTGTTTTTGTGACCTCTGCTAGTGGTTTAGTCCTCCTACATGTAGCTCTGACCCAGTCTGACCGCATCCCTATGGAGAGACGACTGTGGAAACTGTCTGCATTTGCAGAAGTCATTGTGGACACATCATTTCTCTCTCTCTTTCTCACTGGCGCAAACATACAAGTAGTCATTCAGAGAAGTCTATAGAGCTCATGCAGCTGCATATGTCTGGCGTTTGAGGACTTAAAGTAGCCTTATAGTCCTGAATTATGTCTTTTCGATGATGAAAATGACATTTAAAGTCAGTTTTGTCATGCCATAGTTCTGAGTTTTTATTCATTCTACACCCACTACAGTTAATTGTATATGATTCTTATTTGATGTACTTTTACTTTTATGCAACAAGGTCAGACATATTGTCTGTTCTGCAATTCTGTCTGTTTTTATGATCTTTTTAATAAAACATGCAGCATTGGGGACGCTATGTTATGAAATATTTAAGATCTTACAACCCCGCTGTTGAATAGCAGATTTCCACTGTCACTAACAGATGAATGAATGAACGAATGAATATGAATCTTGTTTTACAGATGAATGAATGAACCTTGTTTTACAGATGAATGAATGAATGAATAAAAAAATAAAAAAATAAGTAAATGAATGAATGAATGTATGAATTAATTAATAACTAATTGAATAAATACATGAATAAATAAATAACTATATGATTGAATGAATGAATGAATGAATGAACTAATTAATTACTGAATGAATGATTGATTGAATGAATAAAATGTAAATCAATGAATGAATGAGTAACTAAATGAATAAATGAATAAATAAATGAATAACTGAATTAACTAATGAATAAATTAATAAATAATTGAATGCATGACTGCATGGATGAATGAATAACTGAATAAGTGAATGAATGAATACATGAATGAATTAATAAATAAATCAATGAATGAATAACCTTAGGAATTAATAAATGAGTGAATGAATAAGTGAATGAATGAACAAATAAATGAATAACTGAATTAGTCAATGAATAACTACATGAATAAAAGAATAAGTAAAAGAACGAATAATTAAATAAAATGATAAATAAATAAATAAATAAATAAATAACTAAATAAATGAATGAATAAATAAACAAATGAATGAATGAATTACTGAATGAAGAATGAATTAATTAATAACTAAATGAATGAATAAATGAATAAACAAATAAATAACTGAATGAATGAATGAAAGAGTAAATGAATGAATGAATGAATCTAAATGAATGAATAAATGAACAAATAAGTAAATGAATAACTGAATGAATTAATTAATAATTAAAGGAAAGAATGAATGAATGTATGTATGAATGAATGAATGAATGAATGAATGAATGAATATTATTTCAAAAGCAAGAACAAAACTTACAAACACATCTTTCCAATATTGTACTACACAAAAATACTTTAGTCATACAAAATTAACACCAATAACAGTGGTTCATAAATCTCCTCAATCACTGTATGTGCAGTGTTAAAAATACAATATTATATAATGTTTTTCTTTGTGTTATGCAATATTTTAGATTGACCCATTTCTGGTGTTTGTTCATTTTAATGATGAGTCAACTGGTCTCTTTCATATGCATTGACGTGGGATCCCCTGAGGCAGCTTTCATTTTTAAAACTTCATACTTTGATTATTAAAGTGAAATGTTTTTTTGTTTTGTTTTACCCGAGTTGCTTTTTCTGTGTAGCCTTTATCCATGAACTGTGTCTCTCTCCCTCCGGTTGGCCTTTATTGTGTTATGCTGAATACTCTTTATCAGAGCGAGGACTGCTCTATAAAGGTGGATTGCCAGGCAACTGAAGGTCAACCTCCTGTTTAAATGGTCACCGTGGCTGCAGTCTGAGAGCAGAATAAACAAATGCGTGTGAAATATGCTCATTATAGCTCGTAAGGACAATCGGTGATGGAAACACCTTCACACCTTCTCGCAGGGGCTTTTGTTATTGTCCTTGATGAATTCATCCAATTTAGACACACTCGGGATTGAATGTAGAAATGTGAAGCTTTTTCTTTTTGGGGGGATTAAGACACTTAAAAGTTATACAGTTATTTTTTTTTTGGTGGGAAACTTTCCTTCTTGGATGAACTGTGTAGATAGATAGATAGATAGATAGATAGATAGATAGATAGATAGATAGATAGATAGATAGATAGATAGATAGATAGATAGATAGATAGATAGATAGATAGATAGATAGATAGATAGATAGATGGATAGATAGATATTGTGGATGGATAGGCACAATGGATAGATAATATGGATCGATGGATGGAAACTGTGAATCAATGGATAGAGGGAATGGATGGATGCAATGGAGAGATGTTGTGGATGGATAGACACAATGGATGGACGGATACTATAAATAGATGAATTTGATGGATGAATGAATATTGTGAATAGTTAGACACAGATAGATGTATGGATGAGTAATATTGATGGATGGGTAGTATGGATGGATGGATGGATGGATGTGGTGTATACTGTGAATGAATAAAATCAATGGATGGATAATTTGGATGGACAGACATGGATGGATGGATGGATGGATGGGTGGATGGATGGATGATGGTAGGAAACTAGATGGATTGACAGTATGGGTGGATGGAGATGAATAGATGGATTGATGGATGATGGTAGGAAACTGTAGATGTATTGACAGGATGGATGGATAGATGGAGATGGATGAATGGATGGAGATGGATGGATAGTATGGATGGATGGATGGATGTGGTGGATACTGTGAATGAATAAAATCAATGGATGGATAATTTGGATGGACAGACATGGATAGATGGATGGATGGATGGATGGATGGGTGGATGGATGGATGATGGTAGGAAACTAGATGGATTGACAGTATGGGTGGATGGAGAAGAATGGATGGATTGATGGATGATGGTAGGAAACTGTAGATGTATTGACAGGATGGATGGATGGATGGATGGAGATGGATGAATGGATGGAGATGGATGGATAGATGGATAGAATGTACGGATATTGTGGATGGATGGATGGATGTATAAATAGATGGATGGATGGAAAATATGAATGGATAGTATGGATCAATGAATACTATGGATGGATGGTCAGATTCTATGGATGGATGTTAGATGGGATGGTTATTTGAACTGACTGATTGATTGATACTGCATAGATTGATAGATCTGCCTTCAATGATTAATTACAGTCACAGAGTAGTTAATGACGTCATTGATTGTGCATTTTTTATTCTGCTTGTGTCTTGTCACTAGTTTGCATGCACTCCTTAGGCTGCTGTCCAGTGTGTCATGATAATTGGGGTCCTTCAGAGACGGCTGTTTTATCGATCACCTAAGTGCTTGTCCAGCATCATTACAGGGAACAGAGAATTACTGTAGCGATCAGAGACACAGCGACATCAGCAGGAATGCCACCAATTAGCAAAAATGAAATACTTAAAAGGAATCCAAAACTGATCTGAACTACTCATTGCAATAAAGCTAAAATTGAACTAGGGAACAAGGAGTGCTTGATGATGATGTTCAGGTAATGGGCTTTAATATCAATATCAGTGCTGTGCATTTTTAATGTCAATGCAGTGATGCCTTTAAAACACTGCTGGTCTGATATTGTGTGATACTGAGCGTTTGACTTGGACTAAAATAAACTAAACTAAACTAAACTAAACTAAACTAAACTAAAATAAAATAAAATAAAATAAAATAAAATAAAATAAAATAAAATAAAATAAAATAAAATAAAATAAAATAAAATAAAATAAAATAAAATAAAATAAAATAAAATAAAATAAAATGAAATAAAAACTGAAATGAAAACTATGAAAGTTTATGCAATGTCCACATCCTAAGGTAGTAAAATAAACATGTGCGTGTGTACGTGTGCGTGGGTAAGAGAGAGACAGCTCATGTGTAATGGTCATCTTACCCATCAGCTGCTGATCATTTCCCTCCAAGTCTGAGTCATAAATGGTCCAGTGCACTTTTCTCTCTCCCCCTCCATTTTGTCTTGTTGTCTCTTTTTCCAAAAAGTTAAATAAAAGGCTTTACAATGAAATGAAACAACTAGTAAACCCAATATTTAAAAAAAAAAATATATATATATTTTTATTAAAACATTTTTATACAAGTTTTCTCACACATATATTTAAGCATGAATATGAAGTGCTATTTCATTAAACATGTATTCATTAGCATACATTTCTATCACAAAAATCTGTATATCTACTATATATATAGTTAGCTAGTTAGTTAGTTTGTTAGTTTGTTTTATATATATATATATATATATATATATATATATATATATATATATATATATATATATTCTAATGAGGAGTCTACTTTGAACACCCAGAAATGATATTTTTTTGTTTGATTATATATTTATTTATTTATTTAGTAAATAAAGTAAAATGAGTATTTTATGAATGACTATAAATTATGTAAGAGTATAATCCTCCATAAAACCTTATTATACAAATATGAATGAACATGTACAATTTTGTGTAAGTAAGAGCTTCTGAAGTTGATTTAAACAACTCAATGCAGGAGAAATCTAATTTTGAGAAAATAACTTAATACAAATATAATTCTAACTAGCAAGGAAATTGTTGCTTGAACTAAATTAAATGTTAACTGAGATATAAAATGTATAAATACATTTCAAAATATTTTATTTTAGCTAGTTGCCAGTACTATTATTTCTAATATTCATTTATTCCACATAATGTACCAAAATAGGTGAAAAAAAGAATAATAAATTTAAAAATAATAATATTTAATATTTCAAAATTGACATGTGAGTGATTATTTTTATTCATTTATTTTTCCGCCTGCAGTGTCTCACCTTGAGTTGAGCAGTTTCTGTAACACATGCAGTTTTTGTTTACATACCGGATGATAGTATCTGGAGACATTCTTTATTACTGACTTTCATAAGTGAATCTATGTAACCATTGAGACCTCCAGGTCACCCAGGAAGAGATGAAATGAAGAAATAAAGGCTAATAGGTGGAATAAACGCAGGGATGAAACGATGAAAGGGAAAGAAAAAAGCCAACAGTGTGCGGCTTGACTGCTGGTTTTGGTCGCTGTGGAGTGCAAATGCTTTTAAAGAGTTGCTGGTAGGTGTTTGGATTTTTGTCATTTGTAGCTTTTAGAGTGGTGTTTTCCTCTGAGAGTGAATCAGACGAAGTGGCTCGCTCTCCGGAGATTTGTAGTTTTGCTTTTTCAGTCGGTTATGCACAGGTTGTTCAGACAGTCTGGGTCTATTTTGGGCGGTAAATCCTAAATAGTGCAGCTATTTTAGAGCGCTGTTTATGAGCTCAGTAAGATAAACATGTTTATTTTAGGGGTGTAACACGTGCGGCTGGATTAACCGCAATAAACATCAGTCCAGAGAGCTGCAGCGATGATAACAGATGTGTTTGTAAAAGGCAAGTGTGCGTAATGCACATTATATTCTTTCTTCTTGTACAATAATCTCTCTTTAAAGGTGCAGTAGGTGATTGTCTTCAGAAACATTTTTAGTTGTACTGGTTGAAACTCTCTTCACATTCCAATAGTACTGATTAAAGTAAATGATTTAAGTGTATTTATATGTATTTTTATATTCTGGGTAAGGCATAAGACCCATAATTCTGAAAAGTAGCCCATCTGTCAGCAAATGCAGATTTGTACAACAGCACATCTCTGTTCATGCAGATCCACCATTTGCGCATGCACAACTGCATGCGCACCGCACGTTCTTGTGCTCATGAGACAATCACAGTCGCAGTAAAATCAAAAGCTAAATCAAAACTAAATCAAAATCCTGAATCAATATTGTTACTTTTGCACACTGTAGGAAGGACGACACCATGGCTGACGTATTTCTGTTAGAAAGGTGATGTTATATTTTAAAACTATTTTAGTAACGCAAAGCTGATGTAGATTGTGTAGTTTTATGAATGGGTTATATGCACAGAAGTGTTGTTCAGCCACTGAAATCTTCCGGCGATAGATTGAAGTGACTATTTTTAATTTCATAAGGGCCTTTTACAGCATTGATAATGTAGATTTTTAGTTGGTTCAACAACAAAACATAAGTAAACAGCGATATTCTGCCTAGCCTGCTTTACTGAGATGAAGTTGGTTTTATATTCACATCACATTGGTTCATTTTTGAACAATGACAACCTGTGACACGCTCCCTATATTGTTTAGGGATGTTGTTGTTTATGCTATTCTGAATATTCGCTCTGAAATAGCATGTATGTGTAGCTTAGTAATAAGTGTAATTCCTGCACGCCGCCGGCCAACGACTAACTATATTTTTAACTGGCGATGACATGAACAAGTGGGTTGTCTTGTGTCATGTCACGGTGCGTGCGTTTGTGATTTCAGGAGCTGTGGCTTTGGACGGCAGGGGAGGGACATATGCTAAGGTATTATGCTAACCGGTTAGCGTTTTGGCAGATCACCTTTAATATCTTATTCTGTCTGTTTTGGTTTAGTTATTTGCTTAATTTTGCTATGCAGAAGAGTGAATGTAGGTTATATGTGTAGAGTTGAACGCAACATTATATTTCCTCCTGTGAAACTTTCCTCCTGTGATTTTTTTTTTAAACACTTCCCAAATTATGTATAAAGGAGAGTATTTTTAAACATAATAACTAATTCTGAACAACATAAATAACCGTCAGGCAACATGTAGTCACATGTATTCATTGTAAAAACAACCATATAAAAGCAATGCAAGTCCTGTGAAGCCATGCAATGCTTTTATGTGAAGAGTGATTTTTGAGGTTTCAGAAGCTGAAAACAATCAGGCTCCTGCTCTTTATTATTATTATTATTATTATTATTATTGCATAACAAGAGCAATATCATACAAAAAAGAGCAATACGGTACTTGCATTTTTCCCAGTAACATCAAAGGAACAAATCTACAAGGGATGGATAAATTACAAGAAATTCACATAAGAAGTTGATTCCAAAATCGCATACATTCTTATAGCTTTTTTATTTTTAAGATCTTTTAGGGTTTCGGTATAATGCTTACGATCAATATTAGTAAATGTTAGGTTTATCATTGGATCATTTTTGTTTGTGTACATGGTATTTCCCATAAATAATCATTAACCTTTCTAATTATTGTTCTTGTATGTCAAAAAAAAATCTTTACAAGAAAACCAAATTTTTGATTTTGTAAATTTAAATATAAGATATTTAACATCAAAGCAAAATATTTTGGGTAAATGTGCATTTAAAAAACAGGCGTTTTATCAACTCCTCCTCTAAAAGTGCACGCAGATTCCATGTCTCTAAAACATTTGTAACAACTTTTGGAAAAACTGGATAAATTAAATGAATCAGTTTATGTCACTTCTTTAACTTTATTGGCGAGACCAAACTTTTTTCCATTCAATCTCAAATAAGGAATTCCAAAAAGGTTTGCATTTTGGCAACAATGTAATTCTGCATAATTTTTTAATGTAAAGGATTACATTTATTGTCCATAATCCAGCTTCCGCTCGCTGATACCCTCCAATTCAAAAAGACGCTCTAGCACATTAGCATGACGCGATTGTTCATGAGTATCGCCTGACAGAATCTGCGGAATTATTTTGGGAGTATCATAACTAAAAATTTTATATATAAAATAAAAAATAATAGCTTTTTAACTTTTATTTAATATTTAAAATGAAAATCCATCTAGATCCACTAATTTGGTAAACAAAGCAAATCTCTCATATAATATATCTCTAAAAGAGATAATATTACTTTACTAACCATATTGTAAATAAATCAAATGAACACTTTCATATTAATCAATATTATTACTGAAATTAATTTAAAAACTGAATAAATATAAATGTACACACATTTACACAAGTAAATAAATAGACTCAAAGATGGGCTAAAAATCTAAGGAAATCTTTGGATTTCCGCACACACAGATTCCGTGTGGGTCTAGTCATGAGAGACAGAGAAATTCAATAGCATTTGAAGTGATTGGTCACAAGATAAATAGAGAGCCAATTGATTCGGCAAAGAAAGATGCTTTCCCGGCAGCAACTTTTTAATTTATTACGGACAACATCTGACCTGCGCTGCAAATGGAGTCAACAATCATGGCAATTCCTTCTAGAAATAACCCGCACTGACTCAACAAACTGTGACTATAGTTGTATCTGTCTGCTATATCTTCTTGGATATTGATAAAGGGTTGCCTTTAGTGCTAGGAGCTGGGTTACGTGCTTGTAAATGTGTTTGAAGTGAAACGAAAGTAAAATTGTTTTGACTGTTTACCCACACCCCAATAATGGCAAAAATATCACCCAATATGTCATTTAACTATAATGTTTAACTTGCAGATGCCTTCCATGTTAGCATATCGAAAGCAAAGAGTGCTCTGTGCGTTGTAACCACACAGGGTTTTGGCGAGGATCAAAAACCTGCCAAATGCATCACGGTCACGAATCGAAAAATAATAAGCGTAAATGGAAAAAAAATAACATTGCATGCAAAATTATAATGCACAAAAGCAAAAACTAATCGCAGAATATGAAGCAACGAGGTTGCAGCCCGAAAGACAATAAGCATGAATCAAAAATGAAAAAGGGTTTAGACAAAATCAGTTTTTCGGCTTACATTTGAATGTTTTGTGTGTCTGAAGTTACAGTATATATGTATAATATTTATATGAATCTCCTGCGATCACTGACAGGTGTCTGTATCATCTGAAATTACTTGAAACAAATTCATACCTGCCTGCCACACTGAGCAGCCACAAGTTGCATTGGAGTGACTTCAACTTTCTTCTGATTGACTAGAGGAGCAACTGTCAATCTCGACTAGTAGACCAATGATGATGTTGAAGCCCACCCATGATTTAAATGAAACTTGAATTGCATCTATGTGAGGGGGCAAACTTTTGAAGATGGGTGGTGACCAAGGTGACCATTTTGAAGTCGGCCATCTTTGATCCAACTTTTGTTTTTTCAATAGGAAGAGGGTCACATGACACGTCAAACTTATTGGGAAATTCACAAGAAAAACAAGGGTGTGCTTGGGTTTAACATAACTTTATTTTTTAATGAGCCCCCTCACATATACTAATGTGCCACAAACAGGACGTTAATATCACCAACCATACCCTTTTTATTAAGGTGTATCCATAAAAATGGCCCACCCTGTATTTTAGAGCAGTGATCACAACACTGTGATACTGTGAAACCGTGATATTTTTATCCAAGGTTATCACAACCTCAGTATCTCATACCGTCCCATGCCTAGCTCAGCGGCTAATCAGCCGGAATCAGCTGAGGTGAAGTGACAGCGACCAGCGAGACCTAGCTGTCACTCAAGTGGCCACACCCTTAATTATGCAAACTTAATATAAGGGAAACAGATGAGTTATAAAAAATAATTCACCCCCTCACAGTTATCATGAAGGGTAATATTAGCTATATGAACCAAAATCGTTCTTTCTACCAGGCTGTAAACACTTTTTTTCTACTGTAAAGTTGGTCATTTTAACAGTGGGCTCAATAGAAATTTGCAGTTTCAGTTACTTCCGCATTTGCTTGACGAGGGAGAGCAGGAGGTTGCCGCTTGGCTACCCCCAACATAGAAAATAATTATTAAAAATAAAATGATTTAAAAATTTTGAGCTTAATCACTTTTGATCACATGAACAAAGCAGCCATTGCAAGTCCGTGCTATCCCCAATTAAAGTGACTAAATACTGGCGACAAACTTTCCACTTGTTCCGTTGTGACTATATTGGCTCTCAGAAAGTTTCACGACTCCTTAAACATCAGATTCTGTGGCCTAATGTGTTTGTTGTTACGCCGAACAATAGACAATGAGTGGCTTATCCTTAGTGAGAATAAAGGTGATTGTTCTAGCGGAGTCTTGCGTGTTTTGTGAGGTGTGGATGACACTAATGGCTTGTCGACTCGAAGACAATAGAGAATGAGACTCAATGGTCCTTACAGCATAAGACATTTCACACACTCACACACTTAACCAGAAGAAAATAGTGTCTCACTTTTTAAAATTCTGTGAAAACAAATGTTAGATGTGTCTTTACTGAGCAGAATATTGTACGCTCATTAATAAAATTAAACAGGGCTTAAGAAGTCTTTTTGTTTTCATTTATTTAAAAATAAATATACATATAATAAGATTAAATTATCTTTGATATCATATGGTATTAGTAGAAGACAATGACATTTTACCATCATATCAAAATCACAAATTTCATTCTGATTTAAGTATAAAAGGTTAAATTATTGGTTATACAAAAATTATAATCATCACTTATGTAAATGAATACATACCATTTCATCTTAAAAATAAAATGTTAAATTAAAAAAATAATTTTTATTTTTTTTATTTTAAGCTTAATAAAATATTGGGATAAACTGTTTCCTAGGACAAATAATAGATCTTAAAATTTGTAACATTTATTGAGAATTTATTATACTTACCGCTTTATTAGGTACACCTGTCCAACTGCTCGTTTACGCAAATTTCTAGTCAGCCAATCACTTGGCAGCAACTCAATGCATTTAGGCATATAGACATGGTCAAGAACCGAGCATCAGAATGGGGAAGAAAGGGGATTTAAGTGACTTTGAACTTGTCGTGATTGTTGGTGCCAGACAGGCTGGTCTGAGTATTTCAGAAACTGCTGATCTACTGGGATTTTCTTGCACAACCATTTCTAGGGTTTACAGAGAATAGTCTGAAAAAGAGAAAATCTCCTGTGAGCGGCAGTTCTGTGGGCGCTAATGCCTTGTTGATGCCTTGTTCCAGCTAATAGAAAGACAACAGTAACTCAAAATAACCACTCGTTACAACTGTGATATGCAGATGAGGTCCACACCGGGTACCACTCCTGTCAGCTGAGAACAGGAAACTGAGGCAACAATTTGCACAGGCTCACTAAAATTGGACAATAGAAGATTGGAAAATTGTTGCCTGGTGAGTCTTGATTTCTGCTGCGACATTCGGATGGTAGTGTCAGAATTTGGCATCAACAACATGAAAGCATGGATCCATCCTGCATTTTATCAACAGTTCAGGCTGGTGGTGGTGGTGTAATGGTGTGGGGGATTTTTTTGGGGCACACTTTTGGCCCATTACTACCAATTGAGCATTGTGTCAGCGCCACAGCCTACCTGAGTATTGTTGCTGACCATGTCCATCCCTTTATGACTGCAATGTTTACCCATATTCTGATGGCTACTTCCAGCAGGTTAACACGCCATGTCATAAAGCGCGAATCATCTCTGATTGTTTTTTTGAACACGACAATGAGTTCACTGTACTCAAATGTCCTCCATAGTTACCAGCTCTCAATCCAATAGAGCACCTTTGGGATGTGGTGGAACAGGAGATTCACATCATGGATGTGCAGCTGACAAATCTGCAGCAACTGCATGATGCTATCATGTCAATGGACCAAAATCTCTGAGAAATATTTCCAGTACCTTGTTGAATATGCCAGGAAGGATTAAAGCAGTTATGAAGGCAAAAGGGGGTCCAATGGTACTAGTAAGGTGTTCCTAATAAAGTGGCCGTTGAGTGTATGATATGATATAATTAGTCTTAATGCAACATCCGTATTTTAGGTTTTAATATTTGAATCCATCCACACATTCCAATCCAGAACAGATGAACATGTAAACACAAACTTGTCCAATTTGCCATAATTCTCTTTCTTTCCGTCATCCTGTACTCTATTCTCCCTCACCAATAAAGAACCCATCCAAAGACCCTTAAAATCACTTCATCCTCTCTAGAATCCATATTTGTTTATTGTAAATATATTTTACCCAGTCTTATGCCAAATACACAGCAGTAAAGCTCTATGTGTGAGGTGGAAAACAACATTCATGCCAAAAGCAGCCGTGATCTCATTAGCAGCCACAGATCCAAACACAAAATCCGCCTCTGTCACAACTCTGTTTCCTGCTAATAAAGTTATCAGCTCGCAATCATCACCCAGGCATGCTCGACAACGACAGTGATGTCTGAGAGCATAATTACCATCATTCACTGTGATTACAGGCTGAATTACCATCTTTGAAATCTCTCAAACCGTCTCCATGCAGGACCTGTTGACTCGCTAATAGTCAAGTTTAGCCTTCACGTTCACAGGGGTTTTTATCCTATGCTGTGTGAAGCTGTCAGGAATCACTTATTAGACAGCTTTCAGTGTGTGTGTGGGTGTGTTTGTGTGTGTGTGTGTGTGTGTGTGTGTGTGTGTGTGTGTGTGTGTGTGTGTGTGTGTGTGTGTGTGTGTGTGTGTGTGTGTGTGTGTGTGTGAGAGAGAGAGAGAGAGAGAGAGAGAGAGAGAGAGAGAGAGAGAGTAGAACTTGTCAATTAGTCAGCAATTAGCATTCAGGAAACCCAAACAAGAACAATTAAGTAAAAGCAGTAAAACTATAACCAAGATACTTTTGCTAAGATTTTGTTGTTAGTGCTGTATGTTGAACGAGTACTTGTAATACGGTAAAAAATGTCTCTGATTTCAACAGTAAAAAAATAAAAACTAAAAATTCTACATTAAAAATCTGTAACCTGGTTTAGAATTTGTTTCATTAAAGGGATAGTTCACACAAAATTCACTTCTGTTATCAATTACTCAACCTTGTTTAAACATTTATGCATTTCTTTTTTCTGCTGAACAAAAATAGAAGACACTTTGAAAAATGTCAAAAAACTGTAACCATTGACTTCTATAGTATTTATTTTTCCTACTTTGGCAGTCAATGGTTACAGGTTTTCAGCTTTCTTCAAAATATCTTCATTTGTGTTCTTATAACTTATAAAGGTTTTGAATCACTTGAAGGTACGTAAATTAAAAACAAATTGTAAATATGGTGAGTAACTAAATGATTTTTGTGCACTATAAGGGAAGAGCAATTGTCGTTAAGATCGCTAAAACTGAACTGTAAAAAATACTAAGCAAATCGTAAAATGTAAAAAAAGATTACTTTATTGCCTTAATTTTTTTTAATTATTCCAAGTTTAAACATTGGAATGTTCAAAAGGAATTATGCATAACAACCAGGAACTATTCTTCTAACTACAGCTCTAGAAAAATGCTTGCAAACGTACAAGTTTGCGATGCAGTTTGCGAATGTTTGTTGGAATTAGGGATTTGTTTTAGTTCTTTAAGGGTTGCTGAATATAAAAAGCTGTCAAGAGTCAGGCCTTTTGCTGCCAACTTTTTCAACATGTTTTTCAAATTTAAATGAATTGAAAAACAATTAAGTTCTTTTGTCTAACATTTTAAGAAATTCTTATCACATGTTTTATCCTGTTGTCATATGTAACTTTACTGTTTTTCTATGTGTGATGTGTTTTTTTTTTATTTTAGGTTGCCTTTTAAAATCTGGCAGGGGGCAACAGATGAAAATTAACCCTTGTGGCTAACTCTGGCTTATTTACAGTTTCACTATTTATTAATGAGCATTGTCCCTGTTAACTAAAATAAATTCAAATTTAAAGTTGTCCTGATGAAAACCCAAGAATTGTGTTGATTAGTAGAGAAGTAGTTTGTATAAGCAGCAAAAAACATTTTTGTGTGTAATTAGGGCAGTTCGTTGCAATAATTTGTTAAGAAATATCGATTATTGTAGTGAGCGAAAACTACTACTAAAACTATTGGCTTAAAATGTTTGCATTAACTGAAATAAAATAGTTATAAATAAAAATCTAAAACTAAACTAACTGTAGTCAATGAAAATCTGAATCACTTGACTATGACAGGGTGTCTTGGATGATCTGGATGGCTTGAGCTTGAATAAATTACCAATACATTGGACTAAATGGAGCACTTTACTATTCCTATGTTTACGTTATAGATGGAGATGTGAAAGTTCTTTAAGTCAGCTTAACAGCAGAGCTTGTTTGCTCCTACAGTAAATGGTAACCACTATTCTAAAAACCCATAGTAAATTCATGTGGGAACCTGCCGCGAATTAGCCTTTGGGCTGCCCTGCAAATTACCACCATAACTAAACAGCTCTATAGAGAGACCGAGAGAAATGCTGGACTGCAGGGATTTTTAAAAAAGGGGTAAAAATGAGGCAAAGAAAGACAAAGACTAATGATAAAGAGAGAGATGAATGTAAAGGGCATGGACGAAAGGGACAGGATGATTGCGGACTACAGGAAAGAGATATTACCGAGCTACAAAACTTTTCAGCCAGACAGGAGCAGCTGAGGGAGTGCTGAAGTCAGCAGCACAGAGGACTTGTCGGTAATGGGAGGAGGGGAGGTTTTAAATGGGATATAAAGGTACAGTTTTGTCACACACATCTTGGGTTTTCATGTTTTAGGAGGACTTCCTATAATGATTTTTATACTGTGCAGACTGTATATTCTGTCCTTTTACACCAACCATTACAGGAAACAATCTTCAGGTTTACCTTTTCAAAATATGTGATTCTTTGTGAATTATAAGCCATTTTCCTAATGGAGATAAAAAAAAATGTCCCCACAAGATCAAAAATGACAGGTATTGCTACACTTCAGGAAACGTTTGGTCCCCACAATGTGATGAATACCAGAAGCACACACACATACACACGTTGGCTTTGTAGGCATAGGCATACTGTAGTTTTTACTGTAAAAATATGGAGCCAGATCAGTCTCAATAATAATACATTTGCATTTATAAAATTCATAAATCAACAACTCCAATTCATAAATCCAAAACACAATTCATCAATTCAAAAAGTGAAAAGCAAACATATTCCAAGTGCTCCCACATATGCATCTAACATAAATACACTTAGAATGTTTACACAATTATGAAGTTCTTAGATTAATTTCCTCATGCATTTATGAATTATGTTAGGTTTATGAATCAAAAAATGCTCACACGAGCATGGAGTCCTTTGAACTTGTGTGCGGTATTTTTGAGACCTTCCTGGCAGGACACGATTTGTACACTACTTTTTTGGAGGATATTCTGTTTAGCCAATCACTGTGAGTTTTTTTTTTATCTATAATTCAAAACACTCCTTACTGAACAAGCTCAAGAAGCTCCACCATTCAATTATTATTATTTTATATAAAATAAAATAAATAGTTTTAGCAGTATTATTAGACATTTGTAAAAAAAAAAAATTAAATGACACGATGACGCTTGATTTTTATTACTTATTTATTCATTTATTTATTTGGAGATGATAGAAAAATATGAATATAACAGAATGACATAAAACACAGTGTCACAAAGATGTTGATAAAATGTTTGTAAAAAAACAAAATCATACAAAAATCGGATATAATAAAATAAAAATAAACCAATTTAAAACTAACAAAAGCTATAACAAATTAGTCATATAGCGATACTAATAAATTAAAGCCAGTCTTAGCCATTTTTTATTTTCTTTTTACAAAGGATCGGAAAAAGATTTTAGTTATTTAAAAAAAAAAAAAACTATAATCATCAAGAGTTTTTAAATGTTGTGTAAACTTTTTAGGTAAAACTATGATTTTAGTGCACTTCGAATGGAGCGCAGTTGTCAATATCGCTAAAACTGAACTTTAAAAAATACAGTGAAAAGCAAATTACATAAGAGAGATGACTTTTAATGCTTTAATTTTCTTTAAACCATTCCAAGTTTAAATGTTGGAATGTTCAAATGAAATATGGTATAGGGGGATAACTGGGAATAGAACACAACCAGCGACTATGCTTCTACATGAAACTACAGCTCTAGAGAAGTAGTTGCAAACTTACAAGTTTGCGATGAAGTTTGCGAATGTTTTTTGGAATGATGGACTTGGGGAAACAAATCTACAAACTATGTTTATAACGATGGAGCTTGCAACCTTAGTTGACTAACAATGTTTTTTGGAAACACATCCCTGGACAGGCTGTTTGATTTGGGGGGGTGTTCGTTTGCGCTGTCCCGACAATAGAAAAATGGTTGTTCCTTGCGCCACCTGGTGGATATTGCGTAAAGCACAAAAGTGTTTGTTTTTTTTAAATAAAAAGGCAGCCTTTGCTGTTGCAGCACAGCGTGTGACTGCGCGTGACAAATTGCAGCACTGTGCGTGAAGAAACGCACATTCTCTGTAGCCACAACTGTACAAAGACAGTTCACTCGCATTACTATGAATAGGGAAAAGTGCTAAGCTTAGTATGGCTGCCATAGCGAAATTTCAGTTCAACGAAATTCAATTCATCTCTATATAGTACGTTTTACAATGTAGATTGTGGCAAAGCAGCCTAACATACAGTAGATAAAGTTCGCGTAAACTGACCCTGCTTCCATCCAGTTTTCACAGTTTACTTTAGTTCAATTCAGGTTAATAATGTAAATGTCTCTGCTGAAACCCAAATACTGAAGAGCAACTCCAACGATGCACCAATCGTACCTCCAACAAATTGCCAATCATCAGTCTTTATAGTCTTTACATATTCTATTTATAGATACGTTTGTTAGTTACGGAAAGCTCTGGACCATTTTGCGACCACTGCTTATCTCCATCGATTTTGATAGGAGAAAAAAACACCACAGTAAATCCCATAATGTTACATGTATTGTGTCCTTTCATTGCCATCCTCCAGTCTGCTGAAATTTTTGTCTCTATTATTGTAGTGTTAAATAACCACACCCTATTGTTACCATTGAGACAACCGAAAAGCAGATTGGTGTCATGCCAATCTTAGTGCATACATGTTTTAAATGTAATTAGTGCTAAAGCAACAACAATCATGGGACAGGTCACTTCAGATTGTCTTGCTAATTTGAGATGTCATTTAACTGTAAGTTCAGCAAGTAGTTTTCAAGATTTCAGGATTCCCCCATCCATTTAGATAGGGTTTTAGTCTTGGATGAGCTGCACAGTGGCGTAGCAAGTTCATAGAAACCACCAAAACCAGTACACAAACACGCACAGCAAACAGACCCAGTTTACCATTTTTATATCTGATTGACTGTCTATTTCACTTCCTGATTAGAAACTGTTGCCTCAACAGTGTCAGACACGCATCGGTAATGTTGTTGTTCTCTAATGATCCCATTCTTTCTCTTCTTCTTTTCCAGTTCTCACAGAAGAGGGCTTATCCAAAACAACAGTGAAGGTCCCTTTCCAAGACTCCCCCAGAAATAAACCGTCATCTGATGCTTCTATTTGTATGGCCGGCTTCATCATCATCATCCTCGGTCTGGGGCTGCAGTGGCCCTTCATCTGAAAGGCCACATGTAAACACAGACAAACACGTGGGTGAACATCATTAAAGAAATGTCAGGGTCTTATCCCCCCAAAACACACACACAAAAAAGGAATGCAACTATGCAGTTGGTCATTAATGGTAATATTTAAATCACAATGACATCCTGACAAGCACTTTTCCCTCAAATATAAACAGTGAAAATGCCTCAATCTATTGCAGTAATACACAGGTACTTATTTGTTTGAAATATCTAAGAGTCGTAGAAATTCCATTTTAATACCCCCATCAAATTAGTTTCCAAATTAAAAAGTTATTTTAAAAAGAAAGTTTAAATTAAATATGCATTTGCATAGGAAGCATGTTAAACGCAAACCAAGTGTCGACTTTAATATTTCAAATAATTATTTTTATAAATTAGTTTGCTAGGAAAATGAATAAATTAAAGAGTATGAATTGTAATGAACTAGTGAGAAATGAATGCTGCATGATGCCTCATTCACACTAGCAGTGACTTTGTAGCTACCTGTCGCTCTGGGTGGCGACCTGCTGCCAACGTAGGTCTGTGTAGAGCCGCCTTTCCACTGCACACGACAAACGACGAGCGACAGACCGGAAGTCATTCACTTCCAATGGAGAGTAGTCTGTGAGCTGTGTGAGTTCCAATCATCTTTGTATGCGGAAAATTCCGATCCGATTTGAGTTGCGGATATATTGAAATATTTGAACTCCTACAACTAGACGTATGCGACCGACTGACCGAATGTGATGTATTCCAGTGTTGTCCAAGCAGATCGTGCGCGAGAGAGAAATACTAGAGAAATACTAGTTGTTATTGTTATTTTTTGAATCAGAAAAAGTCTATGTTAAAAAAAAAACATTTCTATTCATAATTGAGTAATAAAAATGTTATTTTTTAATATTGTCTCCAAAATTTTTAGCACTCTATGGCTCAGTTTCACAAACGGGGCTTAGATTAAGCCAGGATTAGGCCTTAGTTAAATTAGGCTATTTAAGCCAAATTTATAAAAATGGCCTTAGAAAAATATATTACTGGTGGGCACCTGGAGAAAAAAAAATGACACTGATGTATTTTAAGACATCTCACTGCAGGTTATTTTGAGTTGAGACAGCTCAAACATGCAATTTAATCTTGACTAGCCTTTAACCTTGTTTGTGAAACTGGGGGTATGAGTCTCTAGTATTGCATTCATTCAACCATGGTAAACGCACAGAGAATAAAGGCTCTTGCTTTTACACTCCTTCAATTCAGACACCGTGAGAATCAGCTTCTCTCCCATGGTGCATGACAAAACTGAAAATTCTGAGCGACAGCCACAAGGGGGCGTATTCCGACAGTCGTGTCCAAATGTCTTGTGCAGTGGAAAGGCGCTTTAAGCTGGATTTATTCTTTCGCCTGATGCCGCATCGCTAACCTCCACTGACTGCACGCTCACCTCGCGAAATGGACAAGGCTTTTATACTTGCCGTGTTCGCCGTTGTGATATTCTTTAAAATGAAAGGGGGCGGTCAAAAGAAACTGACAGTAAAGTCAGACGGATAAACAGAGAAGTAGAAAGTTCCTAGAACTACGTCATATCATTATTATCATTGAAGATCTTCAAACGAATAATTTTTATTGTTTTCATAAATTATTTGAATGATTATAAAGATTTTTAGAACCATTCAAGATTTTTTTAAATCAAACTTTGATGCATCACTTGCTTTTGTTCATATCACGGACAGTTTTACCTATTAAAGTTTATCAAAATATTAATGACAACAGAACATGAGTCGCTCTACAAATATATTTTTATTATGGCAGTAATAAAAGCAAAAACAAAAAAACACACTTAAAAATACAGATGTTTATTTTTAGATTTAGCCTGCTCCACAACTCACACATTACTGTCTGGCTAGTTTCTGTCCTCTTCTTATGCTAAAAAGGCAATAATGGTCCAACATTCCTGACCATTATCACCAATAAAGCCCAATAAAACAGGGCATCAGTATATTGTAAACTGATAGGTTCAAATATTCCTTTCCAGTTATCAAATAAATAATTTGTTCCTTAATTGTAGTTTTGTAACTGTTAAATTGTTTTAAATTCAAAATTGTAATGTATACATCAGTGTTAAACCTATAAATGGTGTAAAAACATATTTCTGTAATTGTGTATCTGGGTCTCCACTTTTGCCACGGCCTCTTTTGGCTTTAACAAACTCATCCCTCAGGTTTTTCCAAACCTTTTAACAAAAACTTTCCTCCTTTCCCACAGCTGTTGCAATTTCTAGCTAAGAATGATTGATCAACTGGTTATCTCTATGATCATGGATCATAAAGATGTCTGTACAGGCATACCTGTTTCAGGCAAAATCTCGTCAAAGTGTTTCATATTCAACTCAAATCAAACGCGGCGCCGCGCGCACTGTTCACTCGAGTCTCAAAAAAAAGATCATGCGCTCCGCCAGCCAAAATCATGTCGCTAGCACCCAAAGCGAACCTCCGCAAACACCGCAATGACATCACATTCACCGCGCGCACTCAAGTGAACTTGCGGACGCGTCGAGTATAAACCAGGCTTTAGGTCTACAGCACGGAGAATACAACCAGCCTCTGCAGGAGCTGAAAGAGGATCACATGAGCTCTACTGGTGCTCCTATTGGCTGTCACTCAGGAAAGTCGCTCTTCATTTGCATAAAATGTATGTTTTCTCAACTATGTTGCATCGTTCGACAAGCCCACCTTGTCACCAATGGTCACTGTCGCTCGCGTAGACGGAGGTCGCCAGAAGTCACTCACTCTCCATTGAAAGGAACAGTCACTTGTCGATTTGCCGCTGCGAGTCCTTCGTAGTGTGAGTGAGGCTTTACTCATACTTGAAAACTACTTGTCATCATTTACTGGGTTTTGACATTTTATTTTCACCAACTGGCCAATTTAGCTACTTAATATTAAGTAGCTGGGCATTTAATAATCAAAAATATTATAAATCATCAGATTTTTCAAGTCAAAGCTCAGATTTAAATATGTATTATTATATCAGATTCTGAAACATCTTCTCAAAGAAGTCAATGGTGATTTACATACAAATATTGGACGTGCAGCATTTATGAGGACAGGTTGAAGTGGAACCCTAATGCAGTAATACAAAACAGGCAAAATTTCACTTCAATAATTAATTGTCATCACTGAATTAGAAATGAGGTTTTTTATTAAAAATAATAAAAAAAGGGAGCAAATGGACAGAGAAAAGACAGTCTATATTATGTTATCTATATAGACTGTTTCTATATTATTTCCATATATATTATTTTCTATATTATTTCCATATATATATTAGGGACGCTCCAATTGATCAACCAGAGATCGGTATCCGTAAAGGGAGTGTTGGCAGGTATGCTTAAAATGGTACATAAAAAAAAATTTAAACTGCTTTTATTCTAGCCGAAAAAAAATGTATTGCTCTGTTAAACATATTTTGGAAAATATTTGAAAAAGTAAAAAAAAATAAAAATTCTAAGGGGGAGCTAATGATTCTGACTTCAACTATATATATATATATATATATATATATATATATATATATATATATATATATATATATATATATATATATATATATATATATATATATAATATTTAGGGTACTGGCCATTCAATGATAAAAATATAAATGGCTGCATTTTCAAGTCATAGCTTAAGTTTGAATATTTATTATTATATGGGATTCTCAAAAGAGTCTATGGCGATTTTTACATACAAATATTGGACATACAGCATTTATGTGGACAGGTTAAAGTGGAAGCTCAATGCAGCAATACAAAACAGTTAATCTAATCCCAATACAGGCAAAATTTCACTTCAAGAATGAATCGAGTGTCCTCAATGACTTGAAATTGAGGTATTTTATTACAAATAAATAAAAAGGGGAGCAAACAGAAAGAGAAAAGACAGTCTATATTTTATTTCTATATTATTTCTAGATGTTAAAATGTAATTTAATGTAATAGTTGGGCTTCGACAACAATCACATTAAATGTGAATGCAAAAAAAAAAACTGTAAATAAAATAAACCTTTTTTTTATGCAGTTAATTATGAAAATACTGTTTATAAAAAATAGAAGAAGAAAATCTAGCATTTTGTTTTAATGAAAAATATAATGCCAAATTTCCTTCATGTGATTTTGTGGTGATATATGACCCGGGCATTTCCTTGCAGTTCCCCACACTGTATCCCTAAAAAAATCCACATGTTCCCAGCCTTATGTGACAGACTCATTTCTGTGGAAGAGTCCCGCAGAGACCGGCAGAGCTGTCTGGGGTTCAAGAAGAGTGTTAACACTTTCCGCAAACTTAAAATATCAGGATGAAACCGTTATCATCACTGACTAGGACTGTGGAATGCATGACAAAATGTGTGCATCTGTGGAAACATGACCACACAACAAAAAAAGAAAACAGAAACTCTCCGCACAATCAGCAAGGGACTTAACTACAGTACCACACACAGATGGAGCATTATTGAATGAAACTATGAATGATATGCACATTGTAGTATGTATATAGTTTGAACTGGCGCTGAATTTAATAGGACGACGAATGTTTAATTAAAGTATCACACACTTTTTATATATATATATAAACAAATATATATATTTCATCAGCTCTAACAGAAACTCACACAAATACATGAATATAAATACATAACTCTTACAAAGTATTGTAAATGTTAAAGGGATTTGCTGTTACCTGTTTGCACGACTTCCATGGTTTTAAAGGGCTCAAAATACCCCTTTAAAATGTACTATTTTATTATAATTACACTGTAAAACCCAAATAGTTAAGGTAGGTAACCATTTGAGGAAACTGATTGCAACAAACCATTTAAGATCAAAAGCTAATCCTAATAAGTACTATCCATTTGAGTAAATGAAGAAATTTGAGCACAGTAAAACCCAATAAGTTAAGGCAACTCAAACCGTTTGAGTAAACTGATTGTTACAAACTATTTGAGTTAAAAAAGCTTATATATACAAGTACTGTTAACTGACTCCATTTAAGTTGAGGTAATGAGGTATTTAATTAACTTATTACCTTCAACACTGTGTTCAAAACTCTTTTCAGAATTAACTTTCAGTCAATTTTGAGTTATTTAAACTCATTTCATTTGATAAAGTTGACTGTTGGCTTTTACAGTGTACATATTTGCCATCACAGAGCATCGCCTTTCTAAGAAAACACAATTACAGTTGAAGTCAGAATTATTAGCCTCCTAAATGATTAGCCCCCCTGCATATTCTTCCCCAGTTTCTGTTTAACAGAGAGATTTTCTTCAACGCTTTTCTAAAGATAATAGTTTTAATGACAAGTTTCTAATACCTGATTTCTTTTATCTTTTCAATGATGACAGTACATAATATTTTACCTATTTTTAAAACACTAGTATTCAGCTTAAAGTGATATTTAAAGGCTTAACAGGTTTGTTAGGCAAGTTAAGGTATACAAATCATTGTGTAATCACAGTGGTTTGTTCAGTAGAGAATCTAATATATATATATATATGTGTATGTATATATATATATGTATATATATGTATATATGTATATATGTATATATATATATATATATATATATATATATATATATATATATATATATATATATATATATATATATATATGTATGTATATATATATATATGTATATATATATATATATATATATATATATATATATATGTATGTATATATATATATGTATATATATATATATATATATATATATATATATATATATATATATATATATATATATATATATATATATATATATATATATATATATATATATATATAATACTTTCTCTAGAAGAAAAAATATTGTAGGAAATACTGTGAAAAATTTCTTGCTTTGTTAAACATAATTTGGGAAATATTTTCAAATGGGGCTATTAATTTTGACTTCAACTATATCTTAATGATGAAGGTTTGTTGAGATATAAAGTGTTGCAATATCAGTTTCATGATCTGATCAGATTAAATATTTAAAATTGCACTAAAATTGTTTATTCAGATAAAAAATGAAGTATTTTCCCGCTAAAAGTGTGATGCAGGTTTGCGTGAATGTTTTGTCATGTTTAATGAAAAAAGTAAAAATGAAAAAAAAGTCTGTGAAAAGCTCCACAGATATGCAGAATGCCTTTCTTTTATAATGAACTTAAAAGCTAAGCAATGCAAGAGTTAGAGATACCAAATATTTTCTACAATAGCTTCTTTAGCAACATAAATGAAAAAACATTTCTATTTCCTATTGTATGTTAACATTTAAAAGTCAGTATTAAAACATTGCTCTAGTTCTTACGCAGAAGGTCTGAAGAGTCTGTAAACCGTGTTGTATTATTTGTTTCGCTGTTTCTAATTGCACATTATTTGCTCTATTTGATCTCTGTCATATGTTGGTTCTATAATGTCTTTTTTATATGGAAGTTCATGAATCTTCATACATTCTTGAACAATTGCAAACCAACAATTCAACAACCATTAACACAGATGCGTACACAGGGTGCGAATTACTATCAGGACATTGTCAAAAGTTGATAACCTGTAACCTGTAATTGCCATTTTAAAGAGCCTTTTAACCTGTAAAAATGAATGTTGCTGGTACAAATGAATGTATATAGGTTGGTTCAGTGATGTTGAATAATATTTTAATACAAACCAGATCACTTAAATATTTTAAGTTACCACATTTTTTAGGCGTTTGGTCCAAAACACCCACTTTGAATGTTATTACTCGATTGAATAGGCATTATCAGTGGTTATCAGCTGATAGATATGGGACAGTAGGGGCCTTCTGTGCCTACTAGTAGTCTTAGAAAGCTGTTCCATCCATCCATATGGTTAATCATCTATATTAATAAAGAAGACTCCAGATCTGTTTTTACATTACTGTGGTGGTTGGGTTTAAAGTTGGGGTAGGGATAGACGTTAATAAAACATAATTAATGGGGAATTAATTAATAATATAAACACTTCTCGTTCGCCATATGTGATCTATAGCTGATTACCCATGTGGATGGATGATAACAGCATTCTGAGCCTACCAGTAGGCGCAGAAGGCTCCTATTGGCCCATATCTATCAGTTGATAACCACTGATAATGTCCATTCAATCGAATCATAACATTCGAATCGGCTGTCCAAAATTAGTTGTTGTTATTACACAGTTGCTCATTTACTCATCTATCCCTTGTTTATAACTATTACATTTTCACCAACTTTTCACAAAAGTATCTCATAAAGTTTAGAATTTAAATTGATCAGCTTTTAAGATGTCAAAACGTTGGCTAGCTGTGCTTGGAGAGCTATTGAGGATGAATGGAATAGATGTGGATGCCGTGCTATGTTCACACTAATGTACTTTCATTTAAAACGCATTTGTTCTCCATTTTGGCCTTTCCGTCTCACTGAAATGTCATTTTAAGCAACAAAATCTTTTTTTTTTAAATGCGAACATGGAAAGAATTGAAATTGCATTGCATTGTGGACTGAGAGAATGGAGGCTCTCAAAAACAATACATTTTTAGTCTTGTGATGCAGTCATGTGACCAGTTCAACTAAAATGGTGGACAACCACCCATTTTGAATGTTATCACTCGATTGAATGGGCATTATCAGTGGTTATCAGCTGATAATGGCCAGTAGGGGCCTTCTGTGCCTACTAGTATGCTCAGAAGACTGTAATCATCCATTCACATGGTTAATCAGCTATACTAATAAAGAAGACTCCAGATCTGTTTTTACATTACTGTGGTGGTTGGGGTAGGGGTAGACGTTAATAAAACACAGTTATTGGGAAATTAAGGAATAATATAAATACTTCTCGTTCGCCATAACAGCCTTATGAGCCTGCTAGTAGGTGCAGAAGGACCCTACTGGCCCATATCTATCAGCTGATAACCACTGATATTGCCCATTCAATTGAGTGATAACATTCGAATCGGGTGCGAAAAACTGAAAAAAGTCTAACCCGATTCTAATTTTTTCATGACAGGTGAAGATTTCAGAGGCAGTGGGTCAATTTGATTGACACAACGTGAGGTCGAATTTATTTTTTAACGTGTGAAAATAACTGATGAAAGTCTCAGATTCAGTGTGCTATAACGTTTAGTGTTCTGCAGAAGGTTATATGGATTGGGGAGTGAAGGGGGTAATGATGACAAAATTGATTTTGATGTGAACTGTTCCTTTAATGAACGAATGCCTTTATTTAAAATAAAGAAAATGCACAAACACACATATTGTACATACATTTTAAAGGTCTTCTATGTAATTCGCACCCTGAATAAGCTATGCAAATTCAAAGACAATGTTTTTATGTCAGTTTCAGTTTTTATGTCAGTGTGCTACAACTGTCGTTTCTGTGTATGACTGTAAAATGAATCGCGATTATGGTCTGTTTGCTGTGTTTTTATTTTTGTTTGTTCGTAATTTGGTTGGTACAGTTGAACACATACGGCTCAGCGAATGAAGCTACTGAAAAACAGATATTCATGGCGCATATAAAAAGTTGGAAAAAGTTAAAAACAGCTAATAAACTTGTTTCAGAAAATTAAATCTCCTCTGTTTTTTAAACTTTTAAAATACCAAAGAAACAGCTCAGGTTAAATCTGTGAATACATAGCAGAATTAGCATTTTAGCATGAATTAACATTTTAGCATCTTTGTGTTATATTGTATTGTTTATAATGTTGCTAGTGTTTTTAGCATATTGCCAGGATTTTTGCTTTTTACTGTACTGGGGTGCGTTTCCGAAAACCATCATTAGCCAACTAAGGTCGCAAGTTCTGTCGTTACAAACATAGTTTGTTGATTTGCCATTTCCCAAATCTGTCATTCCAACGAATATTCGCAAACTGCGTCGCAGACTTCTATGCTTGCAACTAGACCTCTGGAGCTGTAGAAGCACAGTTCCTGGCTGTGTTCTATCCCCAGTTATCCCCCTATCCCCCAATTTCCTAATAAATAATAAATGTTAAATTTCATTTCTTAATAAATATCCTCATTATTTATTTATTTTTAGGATTTATATAATATATTAGAATATGTGTTAGCTTTTGTAAGTGATTTTATGTTATTTTAGAATAGAATATGTAATGTTCTCAATAATGTTTGTAAAGGAAACATTGGCCCTATATGTGCCATGTACATATATTTCAATTAACATAGAAAACAAGTGCATGTTTTTACCGAAACTAATATTGGATTTTTTTTTAAATGCGTGTACGTGTAAAACAATATAACTTGCACAAAGAAAGTATGGGGTTCTTCTTCAAAGAAGTTGTTACTCCACCCCATGTAGAGCATCATTATAGTTGTTTTATGTTATAACTAATGTGGTTCAAATGATGGCTCTGCGACAGAAACTACAGGTTTTGGGAAACACTCATCACTACATTGTTCTTTTTTCAAACGATACATCGTACTATGATAGTTCAGCCATGAGTTATGTCATTGTTTGGGAAACGCACCGCATATTAGCACATTTTTGGCATTGTAATAAATACTATGATCATGTTTAACATTTTGCTAAGATGTTTTTGAAGTAACTTATAAGGGTGCCTGATAACATGACAGTGCTTGCGCCTCAATGTGCATACTGTCCACACTAAATTATTGAATTTTACAAGTGTTATATACCATTTAGAACAGAAAGGTGGATATGCACATTGGGACGCAGGGATATCGATGGTTCAAACAAATCGTTCATAATGGAAATTCATTCACAAACGAATCTCTCCCTCCATTAGAATTACAGTGGTAGTGAAAGCAGGAGAGGGAGTGTGTTTCAGGACATGGATTAGATCGAATTGAGCAGGGAGAGTGGATAATACAATGCCATGCACACAAAAACATGCTCTTGGTCAGCAATGCCTGTGCGGGCACTTATCCATCAATATATTGTAAATTATTATTATTTTTTTTTAAATATTTGCATACTGACCTCCGGGAAAACTCCCGATCATAGATATAGTATAAATGTGTATGTATCTATAGCTCCTGATGGCCAGTCCTCCACTGTGTCTTGGTCTCACATTCATTTTACATGAGCGCTTTACCCTGTACCAAAATGGCAGCTCTATTGACGCATTCCTTCCAATAGACAACAGCAGCGTAGGCGACATCTAATGTAAATATCTATGAAATTTCTCTGTTTCTAGCATTATGTAGCATGTTATTAATATGTCCTAGGCTATTGGCTAATATGGAAGATGGTATATTTGATGTGATACTGACTATTACCTAAGTCCCTTTAAGGTCTTTGCTATTACCTAGCACTGATTTTCATTTAGAAAACGTTTGAATTGTTTCCTTGAGTTCTATAGACTATTTTAATTGTGTTTTTGTTATCTTTTTTGTTTCATGTTTGCAGGTTTAGCACAACTCAAGTAAGTAATGGTGAGTAAATAATAAGAATGTTCACATTTGGGTGAATTTCTTTAAATTTCGGGCTTTCTGTCAGGTTTTCTGTTCATTTCTCTAAACCAGCTGCACACATACTCTAAATCAAGACTGATTTAATGGTCGAAATCTACTAACAAGGTGATATTTGAACTAGTCACTTGACTATATATGGGAAATGGGAAAACCAAATGTTTTTTTTTTACTAAAGTTCCTTTCTAAAATGTCAGTTCTTCTATGTACTTGTGTGGTCAATACCATATGTCTGCATTTAGATGGCTTTCAATAAGCTCACACACACACGCGTGTACATTTCAGATGGATATTATAGCACTTATCTGTCTTTGAATTGACCACATTTAGTTACCGAACAAACTCATGAATTACTGCAGAGCTTTTAGTCCTCATCTATCTGGAGAGTCTGTGCAAAATGAGAAGCTTTTATGGAGCCCATTTTTTAGTTTGAATGTGGAAAATCCATGTAAGAGTCCTACTTTTCCTTCCATCTATTCGGAGTGTAGTGTTGAGAAGCAATTGAAGCATTTTTCTGCAGTTGAGGTCTGCACTGAAGCTCATGAGTCATAAATGTGAGCCCACATAATGTGGACGTGATTATTTTTGGTACAGTACAGTTTGGTACAGTCTGTATTTCAAATGAGTCTTAAGAAATTCAAGTTTGCTTTCAGCTTTCGTATTCACTTTACAGTATTCATGCAGTTTCCACATATGCGATTTAATAATGTTAAATCCTTCATTAAAAACAAAGCACAAACAAACAAAAATGCCTGTTTTGTGAATAAATAAAGCATAAAAGTAAAGTTTGTCAGTATTATTGCTTTTCATTTAATGTTTAAAATTGACATATGATGCTGCTTTGCATTGTAGACTTTTTTTATATGATCTGATTTGTTTCCATTCATTATAGCTCTTTTTTCAGTGATTGTATTTTGTTGAACTATTAATAATAATAATAATAATAATAATAATAATAATAATAATAATAATAATAATAATAATAATGGTAATAAAAATAATCATTGTCATCATCGTCATCATCATTTAAAAAATAGTAATAATTTATTTTATTCATAAATATTTCATAATTAAAAATATTAGACAATAAATATTAGTATTATTAATATTAAAATATCAATATAACATTAATATTGATAATATATTTATTGAAATTTTTTGATAATGATTTTTATATAATAATAATCATCATAATAATAATATTTCCCAATTAACAATATTAAAAAGTAAATCTTAGTAATATTAATATTAAAATATAAATTTAATATTAATATAAATCTACTTATTGTAAATGTTTGATAGTACTTTAATATTATAACAATACTATTAATAGTCATCATCATCATCATCATCATTTTAAAAATAGCAATAATTTAATTTATTTATAAATATTTCACAATTAACAATAATAAAAATAAATATTAATAATATTATTTTACTTAATGCAAATGTTGATAACTTTTATATAATAATAATAATAATATCATCATTTTAAAAACAATAATAATTGAATTTATTTATAAATGATTCACAATTAAAAATGTTGGAAAATAAATATTAGTAATATTAATATTAAACTATCAATAAAATATTATTAATAATAATTAACTTATTTTAAATGTTTGATAATGTTTTATATAATGATGATGATGATAATAATAATAATAATAATAATAATAATAATAATTGAATTTATTTATAAATATTTCACAATTGCTAGTATTAGTATATTATATTAGTAATTTCAATATTAAAATATCGATATAATATTAATATATTAATAATTTACTTATTGTATTTGTTTGATAATGTTTTATATAATAATAATAATAATAATAATAATAATAATAATAACAATAATAATAATATGAATCATCATCATCATCATCATCATTATCATTATCATTTTAAAAATAGCAATAATTTAATTTATTTATAAATATTTCACAATTAACTGTATAAAAAAATTAGTAATATTATTAGTAAAATATAAAATAATATTAATTATAATAATTTAATCATTGTAAATGTTTGATAATGTTTTTATATAATAATAAGAATAATACTTGGATTATATAAATATAATATTTATTTATTATTTTAATGTTTGACAATTAACAATAATTTTGTCTAATGTAACACTATTAATAATACATGTTATATTTTAACGGTGTTTTAATAATAATAATAATAATAATAATAATAATAATAATAATAATAATAATAATAATAATAATAATAATAATAATAATTATAATAATAATAATAATAATAATAATAATAATAATAATAATAATATTAATAATAATAATACATATAATAATGCATATTTTTGTCTTCTCTGTCCTCTGTATCTGAACATGTCTCTGGACTGCAGTTATTTGTGTGTCTCTCGCTGTCGGCTCCTCAGTCTGGCTGGCTCGCACTCTCGGCTAACGCTAATATAGCAGATCTCCTGGAGTCGACACAACTGCACAGCCAGCAGCACAAACTTTAAATAGCGCTGAATGAGACACTAATGTCATCGAGTGTGTTGGAGGATCCTGCTTTCTTAAACAGTCCACCCTGAATAGAAGAAACCGATCCGGCAGTTCCCCTCTACAGGTGCCAAAATTAGCGCGACAGTGGTTAGCATACATAAGTGAGAATGATACTGTAGGAAGCAAAGAAAAAAAATTTGGTAAAAAACAACAACATTAAGACAGTAGGATGTAGGATATATAAATGTCATTTATGAGGTAAAGTTGTTCAATATTGTTAAACTGTAGCCTATATTTTAAATAATTTTGTGGTTGTTAATATGTAGGCAAAACATTATAAAATATGTTTACAATCTTACAATATTATAAAAGTGTAATGGGTTGTAAAATATTACAATGGGATGTTTACTTTCCAAAACAAGATGACAGATTTAGGCTATAAACATGTAATTTATGAGGTAAAGTTGTTCATCATTGTTAAATTCTACATTTTAAATAATTTTGAGCACTGTAAAAAGAGATTCATTTATTCATTTTCTTTTCGGCTTAGTCCCTTTATTAATCTGGGGTCACCACATCGGAATGAACCGCCAACTTATCCAGCATATGTTTTACACAGCTTCCAGCTGCAAACCATCACTGGGAAACATCCACACACAATCATTCACACTCATACACTACGGCCAATTTAGCTTACCCAATTCACCTATAAAGCATGTCTTTGCACTTGTAGGGGAAACCGAAGCACCTGAAGAAAACCCACACCAACACTGGGGGGACCATGCAAACTCAACACAGAAATGTCAACTGACCCAGCCGAGGCTCGAATCAGCGACCTTCTTGCTGTGAGGTGATCGTTCTACCCACTGCGCCAACGTGACACCCCATAAAAAGAGATTTGTTGACTTTATTTTTAAAAAGTAAGTAAAATTGGCATTTTTCTAAAAGTTAAGTTAATTCAATGTGACAGTTCCAAGTTACAATGAGTTCACTTACATTGTTTTTCAGTAAAGTTAACTTGTTGCTTTTAAGTCAATTAATTTACTCACGTTAAGTAACTAATCACTTTTTACAGTGTGGCTGTCATTGGGTCAAACATTATTGTAAAAGATATTAGCATATGGGACCAGATTAACAAGGCAAATTATCTTTACATAAAAGCACAATCCCAGTTGAGATGTAAATGAAAGGTTAGCAATAATAATTACTTATAAATATTTGATAATGAAAAAAGTTTGGTAATATAATAATAATGACAATAATACACTAAAACCTTATGAGTTAAGTTAACTCAAACAGTTTGAGGAAACTGATTGCGGCAAACCATTTAAGATTTGTAATAAAATGGTTTAAGTACTGTATACTGTAACTTGGGGGTCACCAACCCTGTTCCTGGAGAGCAAACCTTCCTGCAAATTTCAGTTGCAACCCTAACTAAACACACCTGTCTGTAATTATCAAGTGCTGGTTCAGGTCCTACTTAATTGGTTCAGGTGTGTTTGATTAGGGTTGGAGTTGAATTCTGCAGGAAGGTATATATGTAAATAGTATATATCTATATTTGTATATTATATTAGTATATATATATATATATATATATATATATATATATATATATATATATATATATATATATATATATATATATATATATATACATATGCATTATTTCTGTTGATATTGTCCAACATTTTAAGTATTAGTAACTTAAACTTTTGGTATGAGATCTGTTAATAGAAGGATTTAAGTCCAAACAATTATATTCAATTCAATTCACCTTTATTTGTATAGCGCTTATACAATGTAGATTGTGTCAAAGCAGCTTCACATAAAAGGTCATAGTAAATTGGAACAGTGTAGTTCAGTTTGTAGTGTTTAAGTTCAGTTCAGTTTAGCTCAGTTCAGTGTGGTTTAATAATCACTACTGAGAGTCCAAACACTGAAGAGCAAATCCAACGATGCACAGCTCTATAGATCCCGAACCATGCAAGCCAGTGGCGACAGCGGAGAGGGAAAAAAAACTTCACTAATTGGCGAAAGTGAAGAAAAAAAACCTTGAGAGAAACCAGACTCAGTTGGGCACGATCATTTTAATTTCTCCGCTGGCCAAACGTCTTGTGCAGAGCTGCAGTCTCAGTGGCGGAGGCTGGAAGCTGGCCTCAGCGAAGACTCGTCTGTCTCTGGAGCGTCACAGGAATCAGTCTCATGTTCTCCACTCTTTCATGACCACCACAGTAGCTGCTCAGGATACGGCCTGGTCCAGGATATGGAAACCTTGGGATCATCTCGTCGTTGGTCTTGGATCGAATCAGTTACTCTGCATAGTCTGAGGGCCTCGGGACGAGTATCCCCAGGTGGAAATGGAGAATATATATTTACATATCTACTCAAATGATTTGAGTAAAACCCAACAGTCAACTTTATCAAATGAAATGAGTGTAGTTCATCCAAAATTGACTGAAAGTTAATTCTACTCATTTGAAATAAGTTTTGAACTCAGTGTTGAAGGTTAATGAGTTAATTAAATACCTCATTACTTTAATTTAAATAGAGTAAGTTCACAGTACTCATATAGATTAGTTTTTTTATTTCAAATGGTTTTTTGCCATTGTTTTCTTCAAATGGTTTGATATATGTATATATATGTATATATACGTATATATATGTATATATATACATATATAAACTAATTAATTAATTCCTAACACATTCTGTTTGAGTTTTGCTTAATATAATCAGAGTTACCATAGCTCTCTTTCATTAAACCAAATTAACTGTTTTAAAAATTATAAGTTAAACTAACTTATTTCATTTAGTTATTTTCACTTAGGTTAGGTTTTACAGTGTAGTAATAACAATAATGTCAATTAAATGTGAAATGACCTGTTCGTAATGTTCGATAACAGCAAATTTATAATTAAATATATTACTTGTATACTTAAAAATATTTAATACATTTTATTAAATTAACGATATGTTTGCTATTATATTCTTATTAATAATTATTGTTAATTATTGTATATTATTAATTATTGTATATTTAATTATACAAATAATAACAGTATTTTTATTTTATACAAAAAATGCATGCTAAATATTCATTGAATATAGTTTAAATGCTATAATACTGAAAAAATTTACAAAAGCATGCACATCACTTTTTATTGAGTGCTCAGCCAAATACCCAAAAAGTGCAAAATATAAATTCAAAAAGGCAGCAACACCAAAGCTCCAAAAATACAAATGAATAAATTAAAAAAGGCTGACACAAAGCAAGTAGTGTTTTTGAACACATGGCTCTTCATCAGACAGTGCTTATCACAGTAAGGTGCTCCTTTTTGTACACTTCCGGATCACATGATCTCCTATTATCTAACATGAAAAAAAATAAATAAATAAATAAAACACATTTATAAAATATACAACTTAGATATTCAAAACAAAAATACAGAAATGAACCATAATAGTACATCACAAATGAAAGAAAACAGAATATAACAAGGAAATACAAAATAAATACGACAAAATATAGACAAATAAACTTTACCCAAACACCCTATTAAACATTAAAGAATTACTTAAGGAAAGGACGAATGTCAAACTCCTCGTTTAAACTTTATGGAGACAATGTTTAAATCTCTTTGAGTATGTGATGAATGCTGTAATACTGAAATTTAAAATGTATTCAAACACAACCAGTATGACCTTGGAAATTAAATGGAATATTAAAATCATTAAAATCACAAAATGTTGCCATAACTGTGCGATCTCAAAACTTAGTTTAAATCTTGTAAATGCAAGTTTTTTGTACTTCTCGCAATGCTGCCATTTTTCTTGCAGTTCTTTTTTTGCAGTTAACTTGAAATTCTAAATATCTTGTTTTTTTTTTCTTGTTTTATTTCTTTTTCCCCTTTCAATTCAGACTTTATAATTTAGATCATTTTCTTAGAATGATATGACATTTTTCCTCATTATTCTGAGTTAACATCTTGTGAATAAAAAATGGTTACTTTGGGCACACACACACACACACATACACACACACGCACACACACACACACACACACACAAAGAAAGAGTAAACAGGAGTTACTATCAGTCACCAAGAGACACACTTTTACTGTCTTTGACTTCCTCGGGTTATCTTTGATTTTTTTTCCTGTCTGTCTCTCATTCCATTTTTAGCTGTCAGTCTCACAGTCTCACATTCACTCTATTCTTGTCTTTCTTTCTTTCTGTTCCTACAGGACCTCTTTCTCAGTTCTCGGCTGTCAATCACTTTTTCTTTCTGTTTGCTCATCAGTAGGTGAAAACCTCAGATGCCTGCTTATAGTATATTGAACATGAATCACAATTGACTGTCAACCCAGGAATGGGTTTCCTCTGGGTGCTTCGGTTTCCCCCATAATCCAGAGACATGCAGCATAGGTGAATTGGAGGAACTAAATTGGCCATAGTGAATGAGTGCATGTGTGATTGCGAGAGTGTATGGATGTTTCCCAGTACTGGGTTGCATCTGGAAGGGCATTCGCTGTGTAAAATATATGCTGGAATAGTTGGCGGTTCATTCTGCTGTGGCGACCCCTGATTAATAAGGGACTAAGCTGAAGGAAAATGAATGAACGAATGATTTATATCTTATATCTTTCTAAGCTTTTATCAGTATTTTTAGTATAAATCATATAATTCTGACTTTTTTCTTGGAATTTTGCATTTATATCAGGCAATTCAAGCCTTTTTTCCCTTAAAATTCTTACAATTCTAACTTTTTTTTTAAATTCTCCATTAATATCTTGCAAGTTAATCATTTTTTTTTCTCAATTGGGGCATAAAAACTATATATTTTACCATTTCATACATATTACTATCAATTTAAAATAGTCGTAAACGTATATCTTTCTAAGCATTCATCACTATTTTTACTATACATCATATAACTCTGACTTTATCTTGAAATTATGCATTTATATCAAGCAATTCAAGCTTTTATCTGTTAAAATTCTTACAATTCTGACTATTTTCTGAATTCTCCATTAATATCTTGCAACATTTTCAGTTTTTCTCAGTTGTGGGATAAAAACTATATATTTTACCATTTCATACATATTACTATCAATTTAAAATAGTCTTAATCGTATATCTTTCTAAGCTTCCATCAGTGTTTTTAGTATACATCATATAACTCTGACTTTATCTTGGAATTTTGCATTTATATCAAGCGATTCAAACCTTACCCCTAAATTCTTATAATTCTGACTTTATTTTCTGAATTCTGCATCAGTATCTTATAATTTATACATTTTTTCTCAGTTGTAGGATAAAAAAGTATATATTTCACCATTCTATACATATTAAAATAGTCTTAAACATAAATCTTTCTAAGCTTTTATCAGTATTTTTAGTATACATCATATAACTCTGACTTTTTCTTGGCATTATACATTTATATCAAGCAATTCAAGTTTTTATCTGTTAAAATTCTTACAATTCTGACTTTATTTTCTGAATTCTCCATTAATATCTTGCAACATTTTCAGTTTTTCTCAGTTGTGGGATAAAAACTATATATTTTACCATTTCATACATATTACTATCAATTTAAAATAGTTGTAAACGTATATCTTTCTAAGCTTCCATCAGTGTTTTTAGTATACATCATATAACTCTGACTTTATCTTGAAATTATGCATTTATATCAAGCGATTCAAACCTTTCCCTGTATAATTCTTACAATTCTGACTTTATTTTCTGAATTCTGCATTAGTATCTTATAATTTATACATTTTTTCTCAGTTGTAGGATAAAAAAGTATATATTTCACCATTCTATACATATTAAAAAAGTCTTAAACATATATCTTTCTAAGCTTTTATCAGTATTTTTAGTATACATCATATAATTCTGACTTTTTCTTGGAATTATGCATTCATATCAAGCAATTAAAGCTTTTATCTCTTAAAATTCTTACAATTCTGACTTTATTTTCTGAATTCTCTATTATCTTACAATGAACTAAGTTTTTCTCAGTTGTGGGATAAAAACTATATATTTTACCATTTCATACATATTACTATCAATTTAAAATAGTCTTAATCGTATATCTTTCTAAGCTTCCATCAGTGTTTTTAGTATACATCATATAACTCTGATTTTTTCTTGGAATTATGCATTTATATCAAGCGATTCAAACCTTTCCCAGTATAATTCTTACAATTCTGACTTTATTTTCTGAATTCTGCATTAATATCTTGCAATTTCTTAAGTTTTTCCTCACTTGTGAGATAAAAAAATATATATTTGACCATTCTATACATATTAAAATAGTCTTAAACGTATATCTTTCTAAGCTTTTATCAGTATTTTTAGTATACATCATATATTTCTTACTTTTTCTTGGAATTCTGCATTTATATCAAGCAATTAAAGCTTTTATCTGTTAAAATTCTTCCATTTCTGACGTTTTTTTTTTTTCTGAATTCTCTATTATCTTGCAATTAATTCATTTTTTCTCAATTGTGGTATAAACAATTATATATTTTACCATTTTATACAACTTACTATCAATTTAAATAGTCTTAAACGTATATCTTTCTAAGCTTTTATCAGTATTTTTAGTATACATCATATATCTCTGACATTTTCTTGGAATGATGCATTTATATCAAGCAATTCACACTTTTTTCCCTTACAATTCTCACAATTCTGACTTTATTTTCTGAATACTGGATTAATATCTTGCAATATATTCATTTCTTCTCAATTGTAGGATAAAAAAAGTATATGTTTCACCATTGAATACATATTACTTCATCAATTTAAAATAGTCTTAAACTTGCGATTGGAGATTTCTAATATATCTTCCACTGTACCACTCGTTTTCACACGGAAAGACATTTCTAGCGAATATAAACATGAACTTAACCTCCCCTGGAGATTCACCAAAACACTGTCTCGATTTCTCGGTCTCTGCTTTGTTTGGTCAACATGGCCTTAATTCCATTCAGATCCAGTAAAGCTGAACTCTCCAGAGTCCAGAACCGCATTAAGACAGCTGGGCTGCAGATCATGACACGATCAAGATCTTACCGCATTCGGACTCGACTAACTAATGAGTATTTATGATTCTAAATCCATGCAGGGCTTTGGATCCTCTGTGATGGAGGAATGAATGGAGAAAGAGAAAGACTTTGGTAGGCGAAACTCAGGGAAAATTGCGTGCTTTATTTCTGTGTTCCAAATATTTGTGTGCAGTTTCACTTTGATTTATAATTTAGATGCCCGCTGTCCGGTGTGCGTATTGTGTTACCACAAGGCAGAACAATCAGATCTTCCCATAGGAAAGAAACACTTCTTTAATATATAAAGTTTCTTTTATCACAAGAATGAGAAGCAATGGAGAGAATTATTGTTTTAAGAGGCTTTAAAAATTTCATTTCATCCACATTTTTACTAATGTCTGAACTGGAAACGCAGACTTACTGAGAAAACAAAAGTTCACAAGACTTGGCATAACAATAAACCACGTAACCAACACTGACACACCACAACAAATGCACGTGGAGTAGGCAATACATAAGCACATGACAACAACACAACCGTGACAAGAACATGCAAAACTCCACACAGAAATGTCAACTCGAACCAGCGACCTTCTTGCCGTGAGGTGACAGTGCTAACCACAGAGCCACCGTGTTGTCCCAGAAAAGAGAATTGCAAATCCAAAGAGATCTAACCTAACTTAATTTTGTCATTGCATGTATATATTGCTATAGCTGGTGATTTGAAATGCCTCTCGTATCCTCACTTGTAAGTTATTTTAGATAATAGCTCTGCTACAGTAAATGAGTAAATGTAAATTGCTAACAATGTCAATGAAAGTCACTTTTTCTAAATTTCCAACATCAAAAGTTGTCGGAGGAGAGATTAAGGTCCTAGGATGCCATTTAAAATCATAAATAATTAAAGGAGAAGAAGAAAAAAAATCACAAAATATGAAAAACTTTTAATTATTTTTTTTTTAAAGTATTGGATGGTGTCTGGAAGTTTGTTTTTACTAGTATACCGTATGACTGCAAATATATTCCCCACCTATTTTACTTCCAATCATTGAAAGAAAAATAACATGGAGATAAAGATGACAAAAGTGTTCGAAGTGTTTTTAAGCCATTTGTGAAATGTGACAATTTCCATTGTAACTCTTATAGGGTACATTTTGGAGCTTATCCCTTTATTTTCATGATGGAAAAGTAATCTTGGACATAAAATCTCTTTTTGTTTTCCTCAGGGGAATAAGCATAAAATGGTTTTGTAACAACATCAGAGTGAGCAAATGATGACACCATGTTCATAAATGAATAAATTGTATATTAAGCAATAAAACGTTCCTCTGGGTCTGTTCAGCGAGTAATGAGCTCATGAGTGAACTACTCACCAGAACTACAGATGATCATACAAACTTTATTATCTATTTTTTCCTGTCTCCTTCTTAGTCTCCGCAGTAGCTGAAGGCTTGAACTATTAATTCGTATATGAGCATTTGAGGGGCAAACGGAAATAAATATGGATTTTGATGTACTGTGTCCAAAGCCAGATAATAAAGGTCGATCCCGCAGGAATGTGGAGATATTCTAGAGTTTATTAAATGAAAACAGACAGAGGGATTGGAGGAGCTTTTTGCAGCAGAGAAATAGGAAGCAGTGTGTGTATGTGCGTGTGTGTGTGTGTGTGTGTGTGTGTGTGTGTGTGTGTGTGTGTGATTGACTCTGTATATGTCTTTCACTCAGAGGAATGCAGACTCTCAGTAATATACAGTGGCGGCCCAATGCTTCAGCTCATTATGACCGGATGGAGGCTCTGTGGTGATCGACAGAAAGAGAGAAAGAGGCAAAGACACATGAAGGATATATTACCTCAACAAAGGTAGACAGCAAAATAGAAGTGCTCTGTTCTGTGCTTTTTCTAAAAATCAACAAAGATGCCTTTGAAGAAGGATGAAAAGGAAATAGACTGTCAGATCTGACCATCTATAGAAACAAAATTATCTATTGTGCTGTTGTTTTATAATGTAAATACACATTATAGAACAACAGCACAACACAACAAAATGTTATGGGGCAATAATAATGATAAAAAAAAACAAGTTTGGTCAAATGTAATCTAAAAGTAATCCAAAAGTAGCCAGAATGCATTACTTAAAATAAGTAATCTGTATCACATTACTGACTACAATATTTAAATTATTATTTATTTATTATATTTTGTTTTATATTTTAGAATTTATTATATTTTATATACCTGGAATTACAGGGAAAACCAGAATCTGGTTAATCAGCACGTTTACAATTAAAATAGCAATGAAAATTGTTTATTACATTTACCTGTCTTTTTATATTTTTAATAATATGTTTTTGCAGGATGTTTACTAAGGCTATAATATTTGGTCAAAAAGTTTATAGGGTCAATATAATAATAAATTTAGTCCCTTTATTTATCAGGGCTCACCACAGCGGAATGAACCGCCAACTTATCCAGCATATGTTTTATACCATGGATGCCTTTCCACCTGCAACCCAGTACTGGGAAACACCCATACACTCTCACATGCATACTACGGCCAATTTAGTTTATTCAATTCACCTATAGTGCATGTCTTTGGACTGTGAGGGAAACCGCAGCACCCGGGTGAAACCCACGCCAACACGGGGAGAGCATGCAAACTCCACAAGAAATGCCAACTGACCCAGCCGGGACTCAAACTAGTGACCTGCCTGCTGTCTTACGGCAGTGCTAACCACTGAGCCACCATGTCGCCCACTATAATAATAAAATTTATATAATACTAATATACTTGTCTCACCAGCAATCTAGCAAGAACTACACATCTGCCTCTATATGAACTACTACTCACAGAATTCTTTGCAATCACACACCAGTTCCTGATCCCACCCCTCCCCCCCGATTACACACAAACACAGCTGGAAGCTCATGATGGACTAATTACCAGGACTATCATCTTCTCATTCAGTAATCACCTGCTTTCTTTTGCTCACGCGAACACAATAATTATTGCCATCTCTCATGCTGGCCCCTCATTGGGCAATCCTCATTGCTGAACTCTGCTTTTTAAGAAAACAGCTATTTAAAAATTATCTTCAACCAGCCAAAGTGGGTAGTGGGAGTGACTGTAACCCGCCACAGCTGGCCAATCTGCCTGCATTTGGTGAGTTGGTGGGTGTTTATTTATTTATAAAATACAACAGTATGCAGTTATTAACAATAAGTTTAACTCATTGCTTTCAACACTGAGTTCAAAACTCTTTTCAAATGAGTAGAATTAACTTTCAGCAAATTTTGGGTTAACGACACTCATTTAATGTGATAAAGTTGACTGTTGGGTTACACAGTGTAACAATATGAACAGTATTATAATTTTGATGCTGTTTTAAATTAATTTACTCATAATTTCTAAAATAAGTATTAATACATAAAATAAGTTATGTTCACCAAGGCGGGCGATACGGTGGAGGAGTGGGTAGCACGTTCGCCTCACAGAAAGAAGGTCGCTAGTTCGAGTCTAGGCTGGGTCAGTTGCTATTTCTGTGTGGAGTTTGCATGTTCTCCTCGTGTTCGCGTGGGTTTCCTCCAGGTGCTCCGGTTTCCCCCAATTGAGAGAATTGAGTATGCTAAAATTGACCGTAGTGAATGAGTGTATGGATGTTTCCCAGTGATGGGTTGCAGCTAGAATGGCATCCACTGCATGAAACAGGTGCTGGATAAGTTGGCGGTTCATTCTGCTGTGGCGACCCCAGATTAATAAAGGGAATAAGCCCAAAAGAAAATGAATGAATGAACGTTCACCAAGGCTGTTTTGTCTTGATCTTCAGTTTTGTTGTGAAATATTATTTCAATTTAAACTACAATAATAGTAAAAAAAAAAATCATTCTTCATAAGTGCACTTATAAAGTACCCCATCAATCATAACAGTTAACATCTTAACATTAGGTAGGAAATAAGCCAGTAGTAATTGGTGTGAACTGTTACTTAAACTAAAATTCAAGAGTTATTATAAAGCTTGTTTGGCATGCTGTCCTGGGAGAGAGCCCTGAGCTCATAAGATCCTCGAGCCCCGGGCTCCCTTCCATTGCAAGGCGTTCTCAGGTAGAACTTGAGAACTTCCCTGCTATCGTAGCTAATGAACAGATAGGGATTGCTCTTAAGAGATAACTACTTACTTGGTGCATGTCTATATTGCTGATTTGGATTAGTCAATTAACTTAAGTTGCATGTTTTTGATGGGTGGGAGGAAAGCGGGGAGCCCAGGGGAAACCCACGTGAGCACGGGAAGAATGTGTAAACCACACAGAAACATCAGCTGGCTTGGTAATGACTAGAACCAGAGATGTTCTTGCAGTGCTAACCACTGGGCCACTGTGCCACCCATCTAGGAAAGGAGGAGGAGTCGGGGTGGAAGGGGGGATTGTTCAAAACGAAGATGACTGTGGTATGAAACCTAGTGTATTTATAGTGACTTAGGAATCGTCTGATTGGTGAATCATAATTTGGATAATGTGGGGCTAAAACTATCCTTTATTTTAGTAAATGTGAGTTTATTATTTTATTATTTGGATGGTAAAGCTGATTTCTTTTCTTTTTCTGATTTCTTTTCTTTGCAAATGAGTACTACAGTATTTATAGTAATCATAGATCATGTGGTTGTTTTCATGGTGGATGTACACTATACAAACCTGACTAATGTCTAGAATACATCGAGGAACAATGGAGAGGAAAATGTTTTAAAGAAAAAACGCAGAGAGGATTTCTCAGGAGTCATGCAATGTTTAAAATGCAAAGTCAACTTGAGTACTTTTCTCTTGAGAACTGCGTCTAAAATATGCAAATGTATTTCGAATGATGACTGTAAAGCATCCCTGAACTACTTTCTAAACTCTTCCCACAAGCCCTGCAGCATCTCCCAAACACCCCTCATAACATCTCTCACGTAATTCGTGTGAGAAATGCCTCCCATATTTCACAGATGAAATAATCCCCAGGGAGCGTAAAACAATTTAAGAACTCATTTTCCATATTAACCCATTCGTGACTCATTGGTCATTTACGGGGTCTTGAACAAGCCCTTCCTCAGAGCTCATAAGCGTCTATTTTTAAACATTAGCTGCTCTCTAAACATGAATCAACGTTTGAACGTCTTTCATAAGTCTTTCTTCTTCAGCATGTCTTTGAACATCTGAATTCCCCGCATCGTTTCAGCTCAAAGCGGATCAGATATCAGCGCTCCTCGCCTCTGTGGTTCCAGCCACTGGAGTTTTGTAAATTTTCCCAGTTCTCCCAGTACAAAAGAGCCCATTAAACACACATGAATGGTTGGTGTGTACACAGAGTCGTGCGGGATTAAAAGAAAGAGATCTTTCAGAGGAGCTACACAGCTTCTCTTTCTCTTTTCCCTTGTCTTTCTCTCTTTCAAGCTCATGAGTAGAGGCTTGCTGGACGGTTTGCTCTGAAATGGAGATGAAAGTTTAACACACGTGTTTCTTTATCTCTCTTTAAGTGTGTGCGCTATGTATGTGTACACATGCATATGTGAGAGATTGTGTGTGTGCATAAGTGGTGAGTTTGGGGTCTCATTGATCTAGAGTGCTGAAGAAGGCAGCGGTAGAGAAGCTAAACCCCCTCAGGGCCACAGACACCCTCAAAATCAATACTGAGAAATTTCAGCCATCCTGCCTGGAGCACAACCTCAGTCACACACACACACAGTCTCCATTTGACCTAAATTGATGTGACTGATAGCAGGAAAAGCAACTCATATTACAAGTCTTGTTTAGACATCAGAATTGTGCAAAATAAAATAAAAATCTTCACTTATCATTTGTTCGCTCTGTGTTCTTTCTGTCATGCTGTTGATAGATCTGTAATAGAACCCCTAATACCTTTCTAATTACAATCCATCCGTCCACACTATTATTCTATTATTCAATACATTTTTGTGTATGCATACATCAAGCGTCCTTTCCACTCTATTGTTCACTATGTATTCATTGAATCTATTGTACAGTTAAAGTCAGAATTATTAGCCCCCCCTGTTTATTTTTTTCCCAATATGTTTAACGGAGAGAAGATTTTTTTAACACATTTCTAAACATAATAGTTTTAATAACTCATTTCTTATAACTGATTTATTTTATCTTTGCCATGATGACAGTAAATAATACTTGACTAGATATTTTTCAAGACACTTCTATACAGCTAGGCAGGATAAGGTAATTAGGCAAGTTATTGTATAATGATGGTTTGTTCTGTAGACTATCAAAAAAAAATAGCTTAAAGGGGCTAATAATTATGACCTTAAAGAGGTTTTTAAAAAAATTAAAAACTGCTTTTATTCTAGCCGAAATAAAACAAATAAGACTTTCTCCAGAAGAAAAAATATTATCAGACATACTGTGAAAATTTCCTTGCTCTATTCAACATCATTTGGGAAATATTTAAGAAAGAAAGAAAAATTCAAAGGTGTATCAATTCAATCTAGTGTTTGTTCATTCTATCCATCCAGTCAGCCAGCCTTTGTTCAATCATTTTATCATCCATCCATCCATCCATCCATCCATCCATGCATCCATCAATCCAGCCAGCTTTTCTACTATCATTTTATCATCCATCCATCTATTTGTTATCTATCCAGGCAGCCTTTGTTCTGTCATTTTATCATCCATCCATCATCCATCCACCCTCTCATTCTATTATTCAATACAGTTTTGTATGCATCCATCATCAAGTATTCACTCTATTGTTCACTGTATGTATTTATTGAATCTATTGTATTTATTCAAATTAATGTTTGGTTATTCTATAATCTATCCATCCATCCATCCATCCATAAGACATAAGACATGCACTATAGGTGAATTGACTAAACTAAATTATTCGTGTTGTGTGTGTGAATGAGTGCATGTTTCCCAATACTGGGTTGCAGCTGGAAGGGCATACACTGTGTAAAACATATGTTGGATAAGTTAGCAGTTCATTCCGCTGTGGCGACCCCTGATGAATAAAGGGTCTTAATATCCCTGTATATGGCCACAGCCATATCACCCTGCAGCCCAAGACCAGTTAAATAACCTATAATTACGAGAAGTTTTTTTTTATTCAGATTTCACATTTATATTCGTAAAAGCAGTTCTGCATTATGTCTGCTTCAACACTTCAATTCCAATCAGAAACGTACCTTTTTAGAATTATGGAAGGCTCAGTTAAATAATGAATTGTATTCAACCTGTCACCTGATATAAAAGCATGTAGGAACGTTTCTTCACACTCTTGATGTTTCTGTGTCTCAGGGTTGCGCCATTCCCCTCTTAAATCCCCACTTTCAGGAACATTAAGGCATTCGCATTAAAGACCGCCTGGCTTTATGGTTTTACTGAGGTCGTTAGCTTGTGGCAGACCTTTGCTCAATCATTCGGGAAGCATGTCGTGTTCTGTAGAGACTGTGGTGTGCGGTTGATTTTTCGTTAGTGTACATGGCCTATGACAGAGATTTTCCCATGAAGCCGTTTTCTTTAATTGAGAACAAAAGGCCTCGACAGCTCCTCCTTCCTACAAAATATCTCATAAAGCCACGAGTATTTGACACTTATTTGTATTTCCTTCTCAATGGTTTAGAAGTGTATTTAATTCCTGCTGAAGATGGTCTGAGCTTGGCAGACCGTTTGGCGTAAACACTTAGATTCATCAAGCATTTTATAGTGCCATGGGGAGATGCGATGAAATATCCATTTATCAAAATGTCAGCGAGCCATTAACAATATCTGATGATAGCAGACAGCTTGTGAGAAAGCGATGCTGTTCTCCTCTCTCTTTCTCTCTCATCCTCTCTGTTTCCGTGTCCTCGTTTTCTTCAGGTTTATTAAAGGAAAAGGGATACATCTTAAAAGGTCAGTTCACCCAAAAATGAAAATTTTCTCATCCTCCACTTGTTCCAACCTAATAGTTAATTCTGTTGAAAACAAATTCAATGCAATTCAAGTTTACTTTTATAGCACTTTTCACAATAATTATCGCTCCAAAGCTGCTTCACAAAATGTGCACATTGTTGCAACATAGGCTCAGTCTGAAAACGTAGCCCTATATACATTACTGGAGATTGTGAATTATGTAGCCAGAGTAACGTATAACTGCATTTCTTCTTTAAAACGAATGCTACAAGGTGGTATGGTGCCATTCTTTTTCGCGCTTACCAGCTGACCGCGCACCTCAATGTGGACAGCTTTTCCACTGTTTCCAGTTTGTCCACTGGCTCATCGCATACATCTGAGGATTCGCTGATCAATCGATGCTTTTTAAAACACTATCGGTTGGGTTTAGGCAAGGGGGTTGGTGGGGAGAACAGTCGGTCAGTCAGTCAGTTTACAGCAGCCTCTGGTGGATTTATACAAGAAGAGCAGGGGTGTTTACATGTATTAATGATAACACGTTCAATGAAGTGTATTTGTGTATAATGGTTTGTTGTCCCCTAAGATCCAAGTCCTGGATCTAATTGAGTGACACTTCACAATCTAGAGGCCTCTGGATGCCCCTGGAAATAGAGAACAAAGAAAAGAATTAGTCTAGCCTTCATTAGTCAAAGTCAGCTTATTGTCAATTCAACCTCATGTAGGAGTGCAAACCAAAGTTGTGCAGATGCAAAACAGTGTAGTCAGGTCCGTCGCCAGGATGTCATAACTGAGGGGGCATTTTAATCCCATAGGTGGGCACTATACCTGACTGATTTTGGTCCCTCTTGGTACTTTCATTTAGGCTATTTATTCACATTTATTATTACTTTGCATTACTGCCTAAGTTACTGACTTAAGGCAGAAATATACTTTTTTATAGTAATAATAATATGCACAGTTTTGCTATTAGTAATTTTATTAATGAAGGTTATGCAATGATACCGTTTATTATAGACAGACTATGGCTTCAGTGTCAAACGAGTGCTATAATTTTTTTATTCTCCTTATTTCTTTCCGTTTTATTTAAAATAATAGGCCTATAAATGAAAGTTTTAGGTAAAAATATCAAACTATGCCAACACTTGCAAGCCAAGCCACAGTTAGACTATTCGTATAACTGCTTAATAAATATAGTGAAATCAGCATAACCGAGTCATTACACTTCACGTAGCCTATTACCCAACCAATATCATATATTTAGTTACATTTTAAGGCATTAGTGTAGCCAGAAAAATACCAAAAAAAAAAAACCTAAATTCACAATTATTATCATGAAAATTGGTTAAATTTTGGGATAACACACAACTCAATATAGGCTATATAACTTTTTTCATCATTTTAAAGGTAAAAATAAATCTTTATTTCATGCTATCATAAGTGAGTTTTTTTTCGTGATATTGTCCGGTTGCCATTTGTAAAAACGCCATCATAAACCATCATTAGGCCTACCCCTCATTTTATTTATTTATTAAGCCTATTTTAATAACTTGTTTTCAGGTTATTTTTGTTGTGTAGGGCCATGAGCTACAACTCAAAACAAAATAGTTATGCTAACTGTATTTTAGCTCTTAAAATATGGTTATTACAATATATTTTCTGGTGTTAAACTTTGCATGAGCAAATAGCAGTATAGCCTAAATTACATATTTTTAAAAGATTATCATTCAACCTACCTGCAACGCATGGATCCGCAGCAAATCCAATTTTACTTCGCAGGCTGATCATCTTTAAACACAAAAGGCATTTTAATGTTTCTTTACAAAACTGTAAAAGTGCGCTTTAGTCATGTCAAAATGAAAGCAAACATTAAAAAGGGTTCTGCGTTTTGTCAATATTAGCTTAATTATAATAATATTAATAATAGAAATTAATATAATAAATTAACATATTAATTATAGTGTAGCCTACTGTGGGACTGTGCAGTGAACTACACATTTTTATTGAACTGAAAAACGATTTTTTTTTCCTTTTAGAGCTCAAGAGAGTTGTATTTAAAGAATTAGTTACCCAAAACATGTAATGAATTAGGCTGCTCGTCTCATGTCATCCACTAGTCCAGTTTTCTCCCGTGTAAGTTGTGTGCGCCTCTGCCGCCGCATGCGCGTTTTAAATACTATATACGGGCGCACCATACCTGACGCGGGGACCACATGTCTGGACTACATGCTAGCTTTAATCTCACAATTTTCATAATTTAGTTGTTTGTTTAGTTTGTTTAGTTGTTTTTCATATTATAAATTATCTAAATGTGTGTTCTGATGGTTGAAATGACTGGAGTGTTAGTAATTAATGACAGAAAGTATTTTCAGTTTTGAGTGAACAATCCTTTATTAAAACTGTGGGGGGTGGGTTGGGGGGGGGGGTGTCACAAATTCTTTCTGAGGGGGCATTTTGCCCCGTAGCGCCGGGTCTGAGTGTAGAGCAAAAAAGTACAGTATAATGCAATGCAAAACAGTATACAGTATAGTGCATAAAGTACAGTATAATGCAATGCAAATGCAAAGGGGGAGAATTGGGATTGGTCCATATTA